>NW_016690198.1:7678908-7839445 GCF_001604755.1 Lepidothrix coronata | reverse complement strand
TGATATGGGGATGATGGGGGACTTCCTGAGGTGCAGGTTGATGGAGGACCTCTGTCTTCTTTAAGCTGACTTCCATGTAACCTCTATGTAAGTATCAGTGAAATGCCTGTATTTTGGACAGCAATAGTGACAGGGATCATGACATTGCATGAAGCTCAGGGAATAAACTCTCTTAAATGCTGTGGAGTTCATGTATATTGTACATTGTTTTATTGCATGGATTTGACTGATTTTTTGTTAAAATACAGGATGGCTACTGACAAACGGAGTAGCAACTTAAGGGACAATTAAGTGAAATTTACTGGCATATATTTTGTTATGGCTGTTCAGTGACCAATAGGATATCAAGAGGCTCTACAACCGTAAAGTGTAGTGTATTACACTGATTTTAAAACCCAAGAAAGCAAAAAAAACCCCATCCCTTTTGTAAAGTCTCATTATACGCAACCATGTTTAGTAGAAAGCTCCACTGGGTTCAAACTATAAACATACAAGTGTCAAATGAGATTAGTCAATTTTCCCTCCTGAGCAAATTTGCCTGTCAGACTCAGATAGTCTCACCAGGCAAACTGAAAGCAGGTGCCGGTAAAATGCTTTCAAACGACATTATTCCTCTGCTGTTTATAGAGGCATACAGAGGCACTGAGCGCAAAAGGAACTGTTTGCTCAGTTTAATGTTTGCTCAGTTTTCTGTTTAAATAGCCAGCTTTTCCATGACCATTACTGCATATCACACCTGCGCTGTAAATGCAAAATCTCCTCCGTACTTGGGAATGACACCTCACTGGCAGTTGCAGCTGAACCAGCTGAGCAATAGCCTGCCAAGGCCTGAATAACACCAACACGGAGATTTATTTAGCATTTGTCAGCTGACTATTAGGTGGAAACATGGAAATGAAAGTGCAGGCATAGCAGGAAGCAGAAAGCATTACTACACACCTGTTTGAAGGTTCACGTGAAAGCAGTTAATAGTATTAAATAAGCCCACACAAAACCACACACAAAACTGTTTGTCTTTCCTGAAAATGCTAATGGGAGTTACTGCCTTTCATGTTCTGCTGAGAGGGGGGCTTTATAATACTTCTTTCTTAGAGTGCTAGCTGCATCCTTCACACAAACAGTATCCTAAACTTGATACATGTCTGGCGCATGATTTGGCAGAAAACTAATTCAACAACCCCTCAACCCAACCAGCCTCTCCAAATGCACATTACTTTTTTTGTCTCCTTTTTGCTACCTGTGAAAAATGCACAAGAAAATGGCAACCACGAATCTGGAAGAGGGGAGAAATGGAAAGGAGGACTCTTTCCATTGACAGCAGCCTACAGATAAGAGGAATTCCAAAAGATCAAAAAGTCATGCCTATAATATGCTTCCATGTTCTCTTCTGTCATCCCTTCCCCTCTACCCAGCAACTATCAGCAATTTGGTATATGTTCATACCAGTGAAGTGGAGAAAAACACTTTAAATTACTCTCGGCAGGCCAGGAGTTCCTTTCAAAGTCCACTTGCCGGCAAGTCAGGTGTTGTCTAAGGCTCCTGCTGACAACCACCAAAGTGTCTTTAGAGTTTCCTCAAAATTGTTTTCTAAGAAAGAAAATCAAGCAGTGTTTACTTTGCCTCTTCTCCCTTACAGGATGCATTCTTATGAACTGAAGAAGGTTGGGCTAAGACTGTTCAGAAAAAAATATTGGGTCACCAACCACAATTAGAGAAAACATTAGTGATGTGCCCCTCTTGCCTTTCATCTGCAATTTCAAAGTATCTTCCCAGAACCTGGTACTCTTATTAGGTCCTTCAAGGCTGGTGGAACTCAGCTGTTTTTCTAGCCTCTGTGCTGTGAAGGACAACAAACAGATAAAATTGGAAAAACAAACATGGAAGAATTTTTAAAGTTGGCTTTTTAAAGCAGATTTCTATGCAGCCTATGCGGCAAATTAAGAATGCTCATTCTTAGGAGTGTGTGCTAAGCATTTTGTGTGGATTTCTGACTTCCCTAAAGTCACACATCTTTCCTATTTCTGCAAACTTGTACTTTTGCCAAAAGGCAAAAGCCCTCCTCGTAGCCTTTGTATGCACTACCACAGATGGTAGTGCATACAACTATAGGAGAAGTAGGAGAAGTCCCCCTACTCTTTAACAGACTCCCAGCCTCACAGGAAGCAGATTTTCCTTGCTTATCATTGTTGGTACTTTCCTCTCAAACATGACTGGGGCAAAACCCCTCCTCTCTAGGTGTCAGATTGAATCACAGGATTTAAATCACTCCACTTGCTTGCAAACTTTGTCCGTGCAGTGTCTTGCACACGCTCTGTTTGAAGTACCTCAGCACTTCTCACTGCCCAACGACACCTGAAAAGGGTGACATTCCCGAGGACATCCTTCTCCTCCCTTCAGCAAAAGAAGGGTGAGGGTAGCAACAGAAGCAGCCACACTGAATTGCATCAGGGAGCTCACATGACCTCCAAGTCACAAGACGATTCTTTCTCTGGAGCTTAGTTTGTTTTCCTCTGTTTGAAGGACACCATTACACCTTTGTCCAGACTCACCTCCCCTGGCACGCTGCAGTAACAGGCTAAAGGGCACACTTCCACCTCTGATTACTCATTCCCTCCAGTAATTATTTTGTTCACTTATGGCTAATGATAAGGAGTTAGCCTGCCTGATATGCATAGGCACATGCCAAATATTATATCTCTCCTTGTTCTCCTATAGCAAAGCACAGAGTTTCCAACGTAATGGAGTAACTGGCTAACTCAGTTCAGCTGCTGGATATAATCAAGTTTTCTTATAGTTCCTTTGATAAAGGTGACTCGTGGCATCAATTTTTCAACCACAAACAGCTACAGACTTCTGTTACTGATACAGAATTCAAGGGAGAGATGTAGAGAAGGTAGAGAGTGAGGTCAGAGTACAAAACATTACATAAGCTATGTAACTGTAGAAAAGAGCAGGGATAAGCATAGAAAAAGAAGGAAAAAAATAAACCTACTTATTTCAACACTTTTCTTATGAAACTGAATTTTCCAATAAAGCCATGATAGTTGAGGAAGCAAAGGCTTCAATAGGGAGAACAGTCAAATATCACAGATTTCTTACATACTGTGCTCTGGTGGAATCTTGTGCCAGGCAGCCATGTTAGAGCACACAGGGCTCTCTAAGCTGCCTAAGCATGCCAATACTCATCCCATATCCTTCGAGGAGGAAGCCTGAGGACCTTGAGAAAGTTATTAAAATTTCCTCAAAACTCTGGGGGCCAAATTTGCTTGTAGTGTTCTTATTGCAGTCTGGGAAGATCTCATGTACAACTGAGCAAGTACAGTAGCAGGATACAGTTCCTAACCCTTTCTGTTGTGTACTGGGTTTTGCACAAACTTTGTACTGTAAGGTATAAGCCTCATAATTATGACCTTTGACTAAAACTGATGGATGGAATTGGGTTCTTTCAAATTACAGTCAAGTCGCTTGCTTTAAAAAAGTTTATTTAAACATAGTAGGTACATTTCACAGAAATGGTTATAAAATGCATAGCATATTACAAACAATACTGTTACTTTACAGATAGTAGTTGTTATTATCCTAAATATTGCTTTTAAAAACTAATGAGCCTGCTTGGTGAATCAGAAAGCTAAAAATCCCCATCTTAGGCACTCTGAAAAAAATAGTATGTGATAAAACAAAGCAGGTGTCCACTTTATCATTCACTCTACTGATTGTTTATATTGCTGCACCATTAATTTGCCAGTCCCTATTATGTGGAAATATCCAGTCCCTGGAGTCACATACCAAGGCTAGATTTCCACTAACTGGAGTATAAATTGCACTTGCTCAGCCAACCAAAACCCCATTCAACTCCAAGGAAAGCTGACTGAGGGTCTTCACACCGACTAACGTAAAGGACAGAGATGACACGAGTGGACAAAAAAAACCAAGTGGCTTTTCTAAATTGTGCAGGTGTGTCACACCCATTCTGCCATTCATAAACAACTAGATTGTAAGTTGGCAAGTCCATACAGATTTCAAGCTTTACTCCAATAGAAACTGAATGCTCAGTAGAAACAGACCTTACCCTCAGTGGTGATACAATGTGTCACAGAAGGTGAAATTGAGCCTTTTTACAGCACCTGAGAACTGAGCACGCCTCAAACATGCAGGACTTTGCATACCCAAATACAGAGGCATCTATTTTCTGATCTTTGGGATGTCAGGGTGCAAAGAAGTAAGTAAAAATGAAGAGCACAGCACCGTTCCATAACCAAAGCTAAAACAGATACCTGCTCATTCACACAGCACTTCAGCACATGAGTCATGACTGAAATTCTTCACATTTACATTTGTATGACAACAGGCATAAAGCAAATGTTGAGGTAAAAGGATATGGACCAGGTTTGCACTGGTGTAAGCAAGTCTAGAATCAAGCAAGCTATAAAGTCCACTAATTCACACACAAAAGAGAAAGAAAAATCCCCATATTTTTAAAACACATAGATACATGTAGATCAAACCATGTATGTTTTCAAAACATATAGATATATGTTCAAGAATAAACTGACTTTTTGCATTATTACATGAGCTTTACAGTAGTTTAAGCTTGGCTTGGACTGAAAATAAAGAAGCTTGAACTCTGGCCAGCAGAGCTCCTTTGGAACTGTTTGTCACGATGGAAGAATGAGGTTTGAAGCAGTCCAAGAACAACGATGTTTCATTCACCATCTTCAAGAAGTTTCTGTAAGTTGTTCTGTATCTTAGAAAAAGAGAAGGAAACAGGGGGGACACAGGAAGTGTTATGTTGCATTTGAAATAAAAAATAAAATCAAGACATGCTTTTCAATATACTCTCTGTGAATGTTAATTCTGTCACACCTATTCATACCAGTGGTATTCCTGTTAAATGTTTCCTGCACTAGCATCAAAGGAAACACCTAGATACGACTGACCACCACAATACCTAGCTTTTATATTATGAGTATCTCCTGCAATTTTCTCCTACAGATTCTCTCCTTCATTAGGTATGAGAAAATAAGATAGAAATAAAATTCCAGCTTGAAGCAATGGGACAAGAAACCCAATTATTTTGAGCTTGATCAAAATCTGATAAAGGCCTCTTCCAAGTCACAGCTCTATGGTTTAAGTGGATAATTCAATGAGTTTTGTAACAGCTTCCTCTATGATGCGTGCACTGCAAAATAAGGTCTTCTAACCATTAGGAGATGTGTCCCATTTGCCAGGTTTAGTCCACTGATTGTGGGTCATCCTCTCTTAGCTACACTGAAGGCAATGCCAGCCAGTGGCATCCTCGAGGATAATTTGTACAGATCTATTTTTACACAGCCTATTTTTCCACTTTTCATCTCCTTGTCCTTAAAAGCAGAGAGAGGGGAATATAGTGGGTCACATCCCCTGGCACACAAGTACTCGATATGTCAGTATCTTAGTAACTCATAGTCACTGGTTACAGAAGGTTTAGTCCCAGCTACTTTCAGGCTTTTATCTGAGAAGCCATTTTACTTCCTGTTCAAGGATACCACTTTTTAATCCTACTTCATGATTTCTATCCCAGATGCATACCGTTTTCAAGAGTGGTATTCTGGGGAAAGGGAAACAGTAAGAAGTACCTAATTTTTTAAGAGTTACAATACAAACATGAATTTCCTTTTAACAAGAAAAGTTAGCATAAGGGAATGAGTAATATTAAGACACATTTTCCCTCCCCCATTTAACACTTTATCCTCTGATACACATGGTGCATTTCAACAACCTGTTAAATAAAATTAAATGCCAAATTAGCAGAATTTTGGTAAGCCATGGTAGTTCCTTGACTCCAGGCATAAAGGAGAACTTGTAAAAATCACAAGGTCACACTGAAAAAGTCATTGCAACATACTCTTGCGCTGAACATCTTTTAACTGCAAAGTAGTTTTTAGTTTTCAATCTAGATAATCTCTGTGCTCCAGTTTACAGTGCTGCGCTCACAGAAGAAGCAAGTGGAGAGACGACAAGTTACACTGGAACTTTTTACACCACCTCTGCTGCTGCACCACTATTCACTAAAGCATATGAAACTGCTAAGCAACTGTAGTAACTTTGCTCAGAGAACCACAAGGTATTAGATTTCTACCAGTTTTGCAGTACAAAGAGTAGGGTCAAACATTCTGTTTTAACCACTGCTCATCTAGATTAGAGAGAACCAGCATGTGGCATTATGCAGCTACGGGCAATACTGATTTATCTTGTATGCAAAACACTTCACTGTCTTGAACAGCTGTCAAGTAAGTTTTTAAGGGTCCAATCCTGTAGACACCAAATGAAAAAACCACACGACTTAAGGGGGGTCACTTCTCTGGGAACAGCTGAATGATCCAACCATCCAGCTGCCTATTACTGTGTCTCCAAGCAGAGACTATATAAGGGAATGGGAAAGTGCCTAGCCCTGCTGCAAAGGGCTGGCTGGCTGGCTTCCCACTGAAATAAGGCCTCCCATGAACCATCTTGCCAGCCTGTCCCAGACAGCTAGAAAGCAGTAACCTCTTAAATGACCTAATTTGGCTAAAGATTCTATCTGGTAACCATCTGGAAAGCATTTTCCCCTTGTATTCACACTGTTATTATTCAGAGCACAGAGAGGGGTAATGATAGCATTACTCTAGATTTCCACTGACAAGGGGTTGAAGATGTGGGGAAGAAACTCCTTTTTGGCAGTATTTCTAAAATCTGTGCCACAGAGGTGATATTATATAATCTTAGCTTTATGCTATTTGAGAAACTTGGTTTGGGGAAAAAAGGTGTTGAAAGACCTTGGCACAGACTCAGTTTTAGAAACAGAGGCAAAAATATCCCATGTGACTTAAGCACATAGGAATTCAAGTAACTTTTGGTTTTGTTCCACCAGTACTTTTGTCATTCTTGGCCTTTGTATGTGTTCCCAACACGCAACATTTCATATACCTGTACTGGATGCATTTATCAGCGTTTGGGGGCAGGGTGGGACGAGCTCTGCAGGGCCAGCAGCTGTGGGAAAGAATCAGGGGCTGCCCCGTGCTAGACACAGACATTTCAGCAGCCTCTGATGGACCCACCGCATCAACCCAGCCATGATGGTGGTGGAGCATCTGGTAAAGTATTTTTGAAAGGTGAAAAAACACCACACAGAGACAGAAGGAGAGTAAGAGGATGGGAAACAGCAAAAGAAACCCCAAACTCTGAGAAGGAGGTGGGGGAGGAGGTGCTTCATGGCAGAGATGTCCACACCGCAGCCCATGGAGAATCCATGCCAAAGCATGCATTTCCTGAGAACTGGGGCTCTTGAAGGAGCTCGAACTGCAGCAGGGGGAAAATAGGTGAAGAAAAGAGAAGAAGAGGGAAAATAGTTACGCACTGAATGTAATCCCCCCACTAGCCCCATGCGGGTTAGGAGTCAGCAGCAAAGGAGTCAAGTTAAGCCTGGCACAAGGGAGAGGACAGGTGTTCTATTGGTTGTCCTTGTTTATCAATACTCAAATCTATTTTAACTTAATGGCCAGTCTTCGCGAGCGAAGATTTGGGAAAGGTCATTGACCCTTCGAGCCTGCGCAGTGGATTTTTTAGGTGAGACACAGCGTGCGCTGAACTGAGCCCACCCTTTAATCCTGAGGTTCATCTGCCGGGGCCGAGCAAGCTTAGACAGTGGCAGTGAGGGTCTCAGAACGTAGGTTTGTTTAGAGTGACCTTCTCTTAGATGGATTGCCTTACAGGGCTGACGAGCTCCATCTGCCCGGGGGGCTGGGAATCGAACCCGGGTCGCAGTGGTGAGAGTCCTGCACCCTAACCACGGGTGGTCTATTTTAACTTAGTACTATTTTAAATTGATTTCCCCGGAGTCAAGTATGTTTTGACTGCAATGGTAAGTTGTAAGCAGTCTCTCTGCCCTTATTTTGACCCACGAGCTTTCTCCTCCTATCTTCTCCCCCTGCCCCACTAAGAAAGGGGATAAGAGAGTGGCTGGGTGGGCATCTGATTGCTGGCCAAAGTTAGCACACCACAACACCTGAAGTGGAAATAAGGTGTGCACACCCTCTTGTTATGTATAGTTTTCAATTTAAGTCACCAAATTCATTTAGTTTTGCAGTTATATAAAAGTCAGCATTGTTTTTCTTAATCAAAAAAACAAAACTCAAAAAAAAAGCCCCAAACAGGAAAATTCATCAAACAGCCACAAAAGTTAAGTTCAAAATCCTTAGCCCTGATATATTAAAAGAACAACTGAGATCACCACATGTAATAATCACTCCTGAAGTGTCCAGGGACAGTATTCCTAGTTATAAGCATCGGGTCAAGGTAAAATTTCTACACATACCAATATTATACTTGGGTTAATTTGTAGTTCAAAAACCAGTCCTTTGTCTAAGAAAATGTGTCAGCTTTTGGTATCAAATCTGAAGGTAACTTGACACTTTTCAAAATAACAGATCACAGAAACATAGCAAGAACCTGATTAGTCTATCAGCATTTGATTATATCATAGGATGTTACCTTTTCCAATTTCACAAGATTGGCAGTTAACTCATCACAAAGGGCATCAGCATTAATTTGCAGATGAGATCCCAAACCTTGGTGCACTGGATTTCTGTCAAACGGAATGAAAAAGTAAGTGTGACAGACTCAAAAAAAAAAGGGGAAAACAGAACTGGGATTCACCTATAGAAGGCAACACAGTGGCAACACTGTGAACTGTACTTATTAATACAAACAAAGTACTAAGTCACTTCTTCATGTGGTCTCATTCTCCAGAAGTTTTGATGTAAAACTTTACTGCTATTTCCACTGAAAAGGTGCATAAGTTCCACATCCTGTGACTTGGAGGAAATCAAAAAGCCCACCCCCTTGAGAATGTAGAAGTGCACATTAGATCTTCCTTCCTGTATCTTTTACTCTTTGGGATCAGAACACCAGAAACAGGACTGTCTTGAGTTTCTGAAGAGCGACACAGCACTCTGTTAATAAAAATACGCCAGAAGTGAGAAAAAGGCTTTTGACGTCACCTACTATGTGAGGCAGGTTTACCCCGCTCCTTGCATTGCTCGTAACATATAAATACAAACTCCTTTAAGACAGAGAACCGTTTCCTTCCTATCCCTTTTTTATGAAGAACTTAGCTCTCTCTTCTCACACATGCACTCAAGTCCTACAGCTTTCCACAGATGACAGCTGAAAGCAGTTGGATCATAAGCAGGCCAGTCATTGTTCGATATGACCGAAAGTGTAATGTCAGAGCGACATGCTTTTTCATGGATGGGTCATCAAAGAAAGCTGAATTAAAAAGCACACTTATTTAGGAGCTTGGTATAGGTTTGAAACACTTTGCAGACAGTTCCACGACGCCTGAGTCAGCTCTGTCTTGAATTTTATTTTCCCTCTCTTTTTTCATAAGGTGCTTCTCCAGCTGTCAGCATTTCCATTCATGCTGCATGTGGCTACAGGTTTTGCACTGACTTTACAAATGACTTTTGAAGCCATGTTTTTCAGAGTAGCTCAGGAAAAAATCTATTAAAAGAAGGGGAGAAGAGCTAATGCAAAGCTCAATAAACTGGTTAGTATTTTCAGCAGTATCCAATTAACTGCCTTCTGTCCTATGACAGGTGCAAGAAGCCGACACAAGTTCTGGTGGCAAACTGCTGTGGAAAACACATGCCTCTGTATTGCCTCTCCATTTAATGTTTGCATATTTTCTATCTATGAAACATGGAGACAAAACAACAACAAAACAAACAAACAAACAAACCACAGGGGAAGATGATAGCCAGGATTAGCTACAGGAAGGAACTATTCATGGAACGGTGGCTCCTTTCCCTATTTCCCCTTCAAATACACAAATAACTGTTGTCCCTTGGTGTGTCTGGATTTTGGTTTGGTTTGGTTTTCTGGTGTAGGTTTTTTTTACTTTAGCAAGATAGGATATCAGTTTCTAAAGAGAATATAGGCAGCCCAAAGCTTTAGAAAATGGTACAGAAGCGAGACAGATGTACTGGCCCAAAGATTATGCAGTATGTTCTATTATTTTAGACTAATCAAATGACATCAAGACTGAAGACAGAAGTTACACCACTTTCAAGGATTACTGCTCTGGAAAGGAGCTGCTCACTTCAGCTGTTTACAGTGAAGTTACCCACAGCTATCTGAAATATTCTCAAGACAGCAGTACACCACGATATATCACATTTGTACTAATGGTCTGAAACAAAAAGATGAGATTAGGCTAGATGAAAGAATTACAGAACACTAAAGGATCACATGGGCACTACAATATTACAGTGTTTTTTGAAGAAAATAGATGAACACGAGAGAGACTTGAAAAAGACTTTAAACCCCCAGAGTGAGTGTTTCAAAGACTGTATCTTACTCCTTAATATGTGAATCAAAGGATGTGATGGACATAAGACGTTCCTCCAGGACACTGATTTTATATCTCATGTAGAAGGTAGAAAATATTAATATACAAACACTGCAAGAGAGAAGAATAAAGTACATCAGTTAAGGAAACTTTAGTAGTACCCAACAAATTTAATGTTAAAAGCCACTTAAATTGTTACATGTACATGTCCAATAATAAAGGTATCATTCTTAGAAACACTTTGGGAACACAATCACTGGCATTCAGACAGTTATGAAAGTCTCAGCCTTGAGTATGGCTTTTTAAGTGACATAAAAAATAAATTTGCAAGTACTTAAATACTGTAAACATTTCCTGAATCAAAAGACCCCCAGCAGGCTTATATATATATATATATATTTCTGAAAAGTATAAAGGCCACAATTCCCAATAATTTTCCTTTTTCCAGTGAAGCTTAGATTATATCAATTCTGTAAATGTAAGAAAATCCTAATATTTGGACAATCTTGGCATTAATTGCTAACTTACACAACTGCGTAAAACACAAGCACATGGTTCAGAGATAAGAGCTTCTGGGACTTCACTTTGTGGAAGAACCTGAAGGCTTCAGAATGGCCTGCAAGGAAAAGAACCAAATGTTACCTTGATTGGAGCAGACCACAGCATACAAACAGTGTTTTGAAGCATGCTAATAAATGCTAATTAGCTAACAGCTAATACAAACAGAGGGAAAACCAAGACAGAGATCTTCCAAATTATGTGAACTGTCATAACTATGCAAACTTATCTCAAGTAACTCCAGCTGATGGAGTCTGCCCTTGATTCCGTACCATTTCGAGGACTGTTTCGGGCTTTTCCATCAGGTCCACGTTTATTATGTGCATCTGAACGAACAGACTTGGTCTCAGTCTTGGAAACTTTCAAGTGAGTCTGTGTTTCCATGACATGATAATCTGTCAAAAGTAAGATTTTTAATAAAGTTGAAATATGACGTCAAGGGAAATTGCTGGTAGTTTAAGTTAGTCAAGCAGTAGGGGAAGAGGATGATTTTAAAAGGTGCATTTCTGTCATTGAGTACAAAGCAGTTTTTTGTATCCTTGAAATAGTTTACATATGAATTCTGCATCAACACAAAATAAAAACAAGCACCTGGATTGAAAAGGGTAATGTATGTTGCCTATATATTTCCAGATCCTTTGAAAGATGGCAACTCATGAAGTAACATTCAGCATGGGCTACATAAAACAAGTACTGCTGTACTCATTTAACTTATATGTAGTGAGTTTCTACACAGTATTACTGCTAATTAGGTGAACAACTTGAGACAACAGCAGATTGCAAGCAGCAGTGTTAAGTATTTTTCTTCTGTGCTTCAAAGCAGGAACAGCTCCTACATTGTATCTGTCCTAGTGTGGGTAAGCAACTGGAAGCAGTAATGACAATTGAGATCTGCTGATGACCAAGTCATTGCCTGAATGTGGATTGCAAAGGGTAACGAAATAACAAAAATGTAGGTATTGGGGACTTGAGGAAGACCTCAAAAATCACATAATTCTCCAGGACTGTGGAGAATGTAAATTCCATATTAGAAGGGGATTACAGGAGCATAACAGAGCTAAGCCATACTCATTTTCTTGGGGCTCCATGATCCCACTCACCTTGGAAGCATTCCAGCTCTGGTGTCTGTGAGCCTGTGCTGCTGGACTCTTCCATCTCTTGTCTTCGCTGCTGTACTATTCCATCCAGATCAGAATAATCTTCATTGAAATCCTGATTGGGAGAATAACATCACAAAAAGGCTCAGTCCTGTTCTAAATCTAAGCAATCTAATTTCCTTCAACCTCCCTCTGCAATTAGAACCAAAACCTAAAGCTTTAAAACTGTTCAACCAGGAATAATCTCTGATATCAAGATGCTGACATCAAGTTAGAAAAATAAGATCCATAAGATCACCAGAATTCAAGCCTCATCCCCTGTGTATAAAAGTCTGTGTATAAAAGTCAGACTGCTAAGTTATGCAAACTGGAGAGTCGAGGATGGGCATTACTAGACTTAGATTCTGGTCATCACATGAGTCTACACAGCTCTTTCATACATCTGAACAAGCTTACAGAGGAAGGAGTGCTTCTGGAAACACTTTAGAAACTATTCATGGCAGATGATGAAGTAACTTTGAGTACAGTGAAACCTGATTGCAAAACAGAGATATGAAGAACATACAAACCTTGGGATAAATCCAAAGCACATGCATGTGTATATACTGCATGTGATCAGCTCAAATGACACCTATGCTAATTGCTCCAAGTGTTTTCTAATGTTAAAAAATCATGGAGTTTGAGAAGCAGATGTCATGATTTCCATCAGTTTCCTTTCATAAGAGATTATAAATAGTACTTGCAATCAAAGATGCCATGCAATAAAAGAACAAACTTCTAAACCATTTACCAGGGGGAGGGTTGTAGGACGATCAACCCTGAAGCTGTTTTCTGCAGAAGAGGGATTTGGACTGTTGCCTACGCTTGTATCCTGAAAAAAAGCAGCAGTGTTAACAGGAACACACTCAGAAACTACCTGGTATTTAACAGTAGAAAGGGAGTAATAAAGAACACAAAGCTACACACCCATTAGTACTTCCTCACTCCCACTAGTACTTACCTCAAGATGTCTACAGATAGATTTTAACAGCTTGTAGGTGGTATCTCTGGAGAGTAAGGAGACAAACATGTACTGAAAAACAAAAGTTCAACAACTGTTTGAGAAAGGGTACACACTACAAGCTTCCTTTTATTTAAATAAAACTGACAAGTGGTTTTGCAAATCAAGTACCTACTTTCAAGAACTTTAGTACAGCAGAAAAAACCTGCACTTCTTCTAAATCTATGACTTGAGGTTAATCACAACAGGCACATAAAAGTTACCATGTTCTGCTGCAGGAACCAGAGCATAATCCAGATCTGTTCTTTCTTTTAAAAACACTTTCCATGCTATGTTTTACCTACCCCTTAAAAAACCCCAAACAAACAAAATCCCAAATCCAAAACTTGCTTTTAGTGTACAGTCTCCCGTACCCACAAAATATTTGGGCAACGAAAGTATGTTGGTTCTAAAGCTGCTCTTAGGCTAATCACACTTCCTACTGACTGATGCAATCATTATTCCTGAATATCACTGTAAGCAACTGGTTTTTGTGTGTCTAAGGTATGGCTGGTTAGGTAAGAGATCCAAGTAAATGAAAGAAGACTGTCAGATCTGCCAAGGCAGGTAACCTTTTGTGCATGCACTTCCCGACCCAGCTGTTTCAGTTCCCTCTATGCTATGACAGCAATCTTGGAAAACAGGGAATGAAAGATTACAGAGAACAGATGGCAAACAGAGATTCCGTGGTTCTTTTTTTATTTTCTCACCAAGTTCTACATAGCTTTGTTTACTGCAGATCCAAAGAAAAAAAGACAGGAAATTAGTAACAGGAAAAAAGTTGTCCTTGGCTGTCAAAAGAGAGGAGGCAAAAGAAGTTAGAATCATTCCCAAACAAACCAGATCCCTCAGGGTTCTGACTCTAAATGCCCACATGTGACCAATTCCCATAGCTGTTGAAGTGGCCACTTGGTACTTTCCAGATGCCTTCATATTACTGCTGGTAAGTAAGGAGAAAGAAAAAGTAGAAAAAAAAGAAAGTGGATAGGGTGCAATACCATTGCCCTCTACCAGTACTTACCCTATCTGTGACTGTCGCTATAATCAGGGCATTTGGCACAAGAAGGGCAGTTTTGGTTTTCTTCAGCAGTGTCACTGACAGCACAGGTATACTAATCTGAAACAAGATCGAAGCAGTGTTTGAATCCCAACAATGTGTACACAAATCTGCAGTGCAATCTTTCACAAGGGGCAGCCTACCAACTGTGATAAGCCAGACCCTCTTAGAGATTTCTCCACTACATCCCTGATTACTATTATTTCATATGGAATAGGTATGGTTCCAGATTATTACTATTTCTTAACTACTTCTGCTATTATGAAATGCTAATCCAGGCTTCTGCTTGTGTTTTCCTTTCCCGATCCCTTCTGGGTCTCACAAGACTATAGGCTTAGTTCACTGTAGATCTGCAGAACAAACCAGTCTTAGAGTTAGGCTTCTTTGTTTAGAAACCAAACATTTCAGAACACATCAGACAAAAGAAGCTTGTTGAAGAGTGAACACAAAAGTCTTCTCACCAGTTGCAGATCTGCAACAAGTAGGTGAGTAAACAGCTTGTCCTTCAGCAATATTGAAAGATCCAATATCCACACACTCTCTGACTTAAACTGATTCCTGTGTGGGCCAACCAGGCTTGACTACATTTACATTGCAAAGTTCTCAATCTTCACTCCTGCTTTGTGTTTACATCCAACCCCACCAGCTTAATTAACATCTGCAATGTTTCAGAGGATTTCACTTTAGATATTCTGCATGGGCTTTTCTTGTAAAGCTCATGTTGCAAAGGAACAAATATCTGGTTTGATGCTCAGTTGAAAAGCTTAGAGACTTAGAGAGTTAGGCAAATATAATAATCCTGGATATACATGATTAAGGTACAGATCCTGTTAAAAATTCCTTTGGCACAGACTGTCACAACTACCTGAGAAACTTGGAAACAAGGTTTAAAGTGTCTGTAGATTGTTCAAAGAGCAATCACAGAACTGAATTAAAAAGATGTTATTAGAGGAGAATGAAGTTACTCTGTGCGCAGCTTCTTGTTAACTTTTGTTCAGAACAGTAACACAAAATCATGAAATGAAAAATTGTTCCAGGTAACAAAAAATATATTATTGTACTAATAGACTGGTTACGAGACTGCCAAATAGTGTTTGAACAGAAATCCTGCTACAGGCTACAAAAAAGCCAGTTTACAAGTTTTTTATGTCAGTTCACAATTTACCTCCAAGAGCTTTGAATCAGAGATGATACTGCACGCTATTTTGATGGATAACATCACTGTAATCAGGACTAAAGTGTACTTCAGTGGGATTAAGCATTTACTTATTGCTTAATGTATTAGACTGAAAGGGTAAAACCACTGCTTTATCGCTACTATATTCATATCTCAAGTAATAATTATTTCAGAATACAAGGTTAACCTGCAGGCAACTTGGAAAACAATTTAAAAATGTAAGATAATATTTAAATTCCAAAAAGAATCAAGGCCAACATATAGCCAAATAAGAGCTACCCAGAAAGAAAGTGATGTCTGTCAAAGCCTATTCAATCCTGCCAAAGCAATCTCTTATTTTTGAATACGCACAATTGTCTTCCCCGTGTATTCAAAATTCCTGATTTGCATAGTTGTTCCCTGCACCAAAGCTTTCAATAAAAAAATTCTGCAGGTAGAATTCATGTAAAAAGTTTTATTAGAACATGTAGATCTGCTATTTCTCACAATAAACATTTTATCATGAGGCTTAAATTGTTTTACAAGTTCTAAGCAATAGAGGCTTTGTATCTTGGAGACTTTGTCAGTGTATCTGACTGCTAAGAATGTTCTTCTTCCTGTCAAGCTTTATTTCCTCCTCTCTCTCCCACTACATTAATTTTCACTGTATTAATGATTTTCCTGTTCTTTTGTCGATGGTATTCCTAAAAACTGGACAAAGCTCTAAGTAAACAATAAGGACTATCTCCTTCACTCTTAATTTTCCCCACACTGTTTTCTGAAAACAAGACCCAGAATTGAATATTTTGGAATCTTACTACAGTCACATTTACAATACTGTCTGTTCTATCTTATCTTGTGAAATGTTTTCACTTTTCATCATATATATATAATTATATATATATTCCTGCATTTGAAACCCTGTTGACAAAGATAATTTCCTAGTACTACATCACTGTTATTCTGCCTCTTTTTTTCTGGGTTTTTCTATTTTTCAGTACAGTTCTACCGTATTTTGTAAACATTTAGCTTAGCTTGAATTTAGAAAGCTATTCCACAGTTGGAATTAGTCACATTTGTTCATGCTGAATAGAAGGCTGCTAGTAAAGCAGCTTCAATTTTAATGGACAATGTGCCGTTAATAATTTTAAGTGTTCTTTAAAACTATTCCATCTTTTTAAAGCCCTTTCAAAGACAGATGTATTCTATCAAAATGGTTGACAGCAGAGAAATAAGGTAATCTCAACCCCTAAACTGACTTCAGCATCCAGTTCACTGGATCTAACCAGGAACTTTGTTCAGAGATGCACCTGAAAGAAAGAAGCCAAAGAAATCCTTCAAGTGAACTGAGCTGTTTTCCAATAAAAGCCAAAAAAAACCAGCTTATGTAAACAAAATCACTCCAAAAGCTCCAAATCAACAGAGCCAGAACACAGATCGTTTTGCAAAGATCTGCGTTCTTTATTTTTATCTATATGCACATCATTACCACAGTGGGACCGAACCTTAGGTGGGTCACAAAGACTAAATTTTGATCTTCCCAACTGTTCACATCTCATTTCTGCTCTGCATACTAGGCTCACAGGTAAAAACCTTGCAAACTTGTTTTTCTTTCCCTGTTCTCTATTTATGCAGAATGGGAGTGACAGAAGAATGCTTCAAAGAGCTTTGCCACTCAAGTCAGAAGCCAGTTTTAGTTCTTCCTCTTTAACTGCCTTAAAATATGTTGATTCTTCTCCCCAGTTCCCCAACTATAGTCTTGGAGTCCTTAATACTTTTCAGCCTTCATTATTCCCCCTCTTCCTCTTTTACATACTTACCCCAAGAGAGACATTTTTGCAGTTTGTGCTACACAGGTTTCACAACACCCTCACTGCTGCTTGTCAGATCCTCTCCTTTCATCAGGCTTTTTTTCAGACAGAAAGTCCTTAAGCAAGAGACTTAATCTCTAATAAAGATGAATAGTGCTCCAGTTCTAGAGTGAATTTTGGGCATCACTTCTAAATAGTGACTGTATTTAAAAAACTTAGAAATATTAGTATTCTAGTCTTGCATAATAATTTGAACTTCTGGTGATGAACAAATTGTTAAGAATAGCATTACTGTTCCATACATAAAGATTTTACTAACCTTAGTGTCTTTACCAAAAACTTTGGAATGGAAGCAAATCCAGTTCTCAGAAAGGAATAACTTTCCTTGGTACAGAATTTCTTTCTGCAGAGCACAGGTAAAGCCTGAAACAAATAAATACTCTATAATCTTCAAGGTAATCACAATCCAAGCCAAGCCAATTCAGGTTTTGTTTTGTTCTTTTTTCAAAGCCATAATATATTTAGATTTATACCTTTGATAAACATTGTCAAACTTTGAAATTTTCAATGATTAACTGACACTGACAAGCTCATAAGATGTCACAGGCCTAAGTTTAGGCTCAAAATATTTGAAGAATAATGACTGAAATGAATAGTAACATGCAACTGGTCTCTACAAGTCAAAAGTCCTTTCTGAGAGACTACCACCTAGCTTCCTATAAACTTTTTGACTAGCTTTTAGGTAATTATATTACTTAAATGTAAAGGGTTTAACGAAAGTTTTAGCTTTAAACTTCTAGCTCTATAGCAGTTGTCTAAACTAGATGACCAGAGGTAGAATCCACATAAAGTAATACTGCTTTTACTGCACAGACATGAGCAAACCACTTCTCACTCGTGAACTGCCTTCCTTGTATTACTTTTAAGAAACATTTGTTATAAACGTCTATGTAGAATTCCCTTGTTGTAAGTACCACAGGCAACAGCACAATATTTAAACATTTGATGTCCTTTCCGTATTAGTGTTTTTAAGTATCAAAGCATCATCAACAGCAAAAACTCAAGATAATCACTTGAGCAGTGCTGTCTCAGTAGTGCCTTTAGTAAGGAAGATTCAGTACCAAAAAATACTGCACTAGGCTACTCTGCTAAGTATTGCAAAGTGGGCTACTATTCCCAAACAGGCCCAAAACGCAAAGATTTAAGATCTGCAAGATTACATCAAAATGGCCATTGCATGTAGATGAAGGCCCTGAAGCTCTAGGCAGCTGGAGTTAAAGGTTTATAAAATGTAGGTAGTTCCTCTTGTACAGCACCACAGTTGTTGGGTAACTACGTTATCTAGGATCCACAGCCAACAATGACACAGGGATTAATACTTACTTTGTTTCAGTGGCTCATCAATGGGAACATCTAGAAACAGCTTATGAAAGTGTGCATTTGCCTTCAGCTAAAAAACAAAAAGCCCCACACCCAAAAGACACATACTTTATTAGACAGTCTGACAATCAAGTGACCTGTTCCACTTCCTGGTCTCCCCATACCTTCTCATTTTGCCCACTTGTTTTACAATAGATCCTCATTTTTTTTTCTGTGTGGCTATTAACTCTATAATCTGCTTTACCCAGACTTTAACACACTGATGCAAAAGGAACCTATACCAATATACAACCATGAACTATAATATTGCTAAACAAAAGGCCTCTCATTGTAGTTATGTGTTTATTTTTAACATATGTAAACAAACAAGTAAATTCTCTGCCCTACCTGATTTGAGGCACGTTTTTTCCTTTCAATCTTGGAGTCACTCTTGATATCCATTGACAGGACTGGACTATCTGTGCTGCTCTTTGTCCTGAAGATTAAAAAAAGCATCTGATATAAGCCTGGCCTCAGTTCATTAGTCTTTGTATGTTACCAACAGGATGTGCTTTTCCATGAAACATATTAATCCTTTAAATAACTATTATCTAATTCATTAAGAATTACACAGAAATAAAGAGGAGTATATCTTATTCTTAAATTATGTCAGTTCTCCCTGAAGGTGGACTTTTAATTTAGAAGAGATATTCTAAATTATTTACTTGTAAGAAAGTAAAAAAATTTCAAGACAATTTACAGCTTAGTGAATTAGCTATTACAGTGTTTAGCTTCACATTAATTTGTTTCTTGGCAATATGTGAAATACTAATACTAAGCAGATTCCTTACTAATGCACGATGAAGTAAGATAAAACTTAGTAGTTGAAAGTGAAAGGTAGTGTGCAGAAAGCTATGAATGTGCATTACAGGAAGCGAGCTCATTTGAAAGTGCAACAGAGAAGAAACACATATGTCCAAGTCAGAGGATGGCTATGAACTGTGTTGTGTAGCGTAATGAAATCATTAAGATAACCAGCAACCCTAGAGGAGATTAAATGAAATTCTGAGTGCCAGTTGTATAGGAAGCTGTACCTGTACAGCTCTAGGCATTTATACTGGAAAACAAAAAAACTCATCATACAACTCTAGAGAAGAACAAGTACAGAGGAAAGTCTCTGTGGATGGCTGGGAAAATAAGTTTTGTCTGTTTTATAAAGGAGGAATTAATGGCCTGGACTGTTCAGAAAAGCAGAGAGGTTCAATAATGGTTTCATAAATCAGGAAGAGAACATTACTTCTGAGAGCTATTTAGCACAGAACAAATGCATATCAACACACTATAAAAATCAGGCAGCTCTTTTTCAGATGCCTTCAGTTACAGATTGAAGAGCAGAAGTAAAAACACATCACAGGACTCTTATATTGAATGACCTGAAGAACATGCTGTGCTAAAGATACAATGGGGAAAGAAAGGTGCTCGTAAAGTTACGGAGAAGATTATTCTGGGAGGTGTTGCAAAACACCTGAAAGGCAATGCAGTTTTTCGTCAAAGCCAGCACAGCTGCAAGAGAGGAAATTCCTGCTTATCAAACCTGATTTCCTTTTATGACAAGGTAACTCACATAGATGATCAAGGGAAGACAGCTGATGTAATCTTTTTGGATTTCCATAAAGCTTTCAACACTGTCTCTCACAGGATCCTTCTGGACAAAATGCCCAGCACACAGCTGCATACACACATCATGTGGGGGGTGAGCAATTGGCTCACGGTTCAAGCACAGAGGGTAACAGTGAACAGGGTAACATCAGACTGGTGACCTGTCACTGGTGGGGTTCCACAGGGCCCCATCTTGGGCCCTGTGCTATTCAACAACTTCATAAATGACTTGGATGCAGGACTGGAAGGGATACTAAGCAAGTTTGCAGATGAGACAAAACTCGGAGGAGCTGTTGACTCCCTCGAAGGCAGGGAGGCCCTGCAGAGAGACCTCGACAAATCAGAGGACTGGGCCATCACCAACTGTATGAAGGTCAACAAGGGAAAGCGTCAGATTCTGCACCTGAGGTGGGGCAACACTGGGTGTACAGAAAGACTGGGGAATGAGATGCTGGAAAGCAGTGCCATGGAAAGGGACCTGGGGGTCCTGGTTGATGGCAAGTTGAATCTGAGTTAGCAGTGCCCTGGCAGCCAGGAGGGGCAACTGTGTCCTGGGGGGCAACAGGCAAAGCATCACCAGTCAGTCAAAGGAGGGGATTGTCCTGCTCTGCTCTGACCTGGGGCAGCCTCACCTTGAATATTGTGGCAGTTTTGGGCACCACAGTATAAGAAAGATATTAAGCTATTAGAGAGCGTCCAAATGAGGACAACGAAGATTGTGAAGGGCCTTGAGGGGAAGCTGTATGAGAAGTGGCTGAGATCACTTGGTTTGTTCAGTCTGGAGGAGACTGAGGGGAAACCTCACTGCAGTCTTGTAAGGGGAAGAGGATGGGCAGGCACTGATCTCTTCTCTGTCGTGAGCAGTGATAGGACTTGAGAGAATGGCCTAAGTTGTGTCAGGGGAAGTTTAGCTTGGATATTAGAAAAAGATTCTTCACCCAGGTTGGGCACTGGAACAGGCTCCCCAGGGAAGTGGTCACAGCACCAAGCCTGACAGCATTCCAGAAGCATTTGGACAGTGCTCTCTGGCACATGGTGTGATTCTTGGGAATGGTTCTGTGAAGGGCCAGAAGTCGGATTCAGTGATCCTTGTGGGTCCCTTCCAAATCAGCATATTCTGTGATTCTGTGAGAAGTTTCTATTACTGCATCACATCCTGCATAACAAGTCTTCTTTACTTGCCTGAACTTGAGAGGTTCAGAAATAACAATAAAATCTCTAATGGTGAGAGGAACAGAAACCCTAAGTATAATGGAGATGCAGCTGGAAAGAGATTGTATAGTAGGACTGACTTAGATAAGAGGGGAAGTGGCTGCATTATCTCAGGTGGTTCCTCAGAGAAAAAATACATGTGCACATGTATTTCTGTGCTCATCTAAAGCACAAGTTACAAAAAACTCATGCCTACCCCTCACCAAACACAATCAATTACATTATAACACTAGAAAGACTCGGGGGAAAAAAAAGTAATGACACATTCCTTCAAATACCTTTTCCTCAAAGATGCTTCATGAAATTAAGTGATGTCTTTTAAATATTTGCCTTGTGATCAAATCCACAGTGTCAGGTTGACCACTGACTTTTGAATTCACTGCTCAGTGAATTTCAAAGTGAAAAGGATACAAAAGCTGTGTGCAAACCACTCAAGCAGGATTTTAGTATTACTTAGTTTTCTTTTAGAAGAGTTTAAAATGCATTCCAGTTCTCCAACAAAGTAATAATGACTGTTTCTGTGGAGACAGTACAATAATCTATTGCAATATAGAACTGAGAATCTAAAATGAAAACTTATGTCATAGTTTTACCATGGACAATCAATATTCCAGCATGAAAGTGTTCTGGAAACAGGCCAGGAATCAAACTGCAGCTCAGTTTGACTGCCTGTCAAATTGATTGTGAAAGGGATGTAACCAGCAATGGTAACAAACAGTGCAATGTATTTTCTCCTAGAACAGGGAAAATAAGCCAGTTCAAAGATTAAATTCCCACTATTCTGACTGCTTGTGTTGGGTAACAGAGCAACCCTGGAAAGTGGGGCTGACTCCTGTTTATTTGCACAGTGTGCAACCTAACCCACAAGTAGGATGTCTGATAAATATTGCTAGTCAGTCCAGCTTTTTTAATGGGTTGTAACCGTTCTAATAATTTGACCAGAGGAAAAGTAACAGTATTTCTGACATTACCTAGCAACATCAACTTTTTTCCGATCATCAAAATACTCCATTTCACTGGAGGGGGTCTGCAGCAACACAGTAGGCAATTTTCCTGCCTTTCTCTTTTCATCTGTTCCATTTTCTCCATCTGAACTGCAGAGGGAAAAATAAACAAATAATTAGAAATCCAGACAGCGATGTGTATTGCAGGATTCATAGTGATGTCAAATGCCACTGCAACATACTGGCAATACAGCACATAATAAAGAACAAAATTATGACATATCTTTTAGATTAAGGTCCTGAAAAGTCTTCATCTACTGACTTGACTGTATTATGCATCTGAACAGTATTCTTAGCTCCAGTACTAGAATTTCAGCAAGAGAGGAAAACTGAAATACTGCCATGGATATTTCAGCGCTCATAAAATTTGTAGCTCTAGTTTCTGTTCCAAAGAGTATGTCTCGTTTAGGAAAAATGCATTCCATGTTCGGTACTTAGACTCAGATGACTAATGGAAATTAACTTGATCGGCAAGCTGGGAAAAAAACATCCTGCATGACAGTATCTAGTGCTTAGCAGATTATTTGTGGTTCAATGTTGCAAGAGGAAGATGGGTCCTATTTTGCCTCTAACTTACCTCTTCTGTGAGAGTCCACATGCAGAATTTTTACAATAAAGGTTCCCCTACAAGTACAAAAAGCACTGGTTTTATTTTACAAAAGCAGCGCTGCCACCACAGTGCATTGTCTTTTGACATCACATGTCACTGCCTCGGAAATATATGTTAAGGAACTAGAGTCTGAAGGCTGAGAGAGGTGCCATCAGAGCCTCTCCCTGGCTTCCCTTTTCATAATTTTCTAATACACTATTAACTCAGAAAATTTAGATTGAAAAAACTGCCATTAATAACTGGGTCTGAAGAATGATAATACTTTAAAGTGACATGACAAATATATACAAATATCTGCCTGTGGAAACCTGACACCTCAGAAAGACTCAAGCATGCTCTTAGTATGAAAGAACAAAGCCAAACTATGTTGCCCACTAATTAAATGCCTGGCTTGAATGACCCCATTTACAGAGGCTTTCCATTAAAATGTTTAATTTCTGTCATTTTACAGCAACACCACAGCCATCACATGACAATGTCTTTACTACAAACAGTTTCTTTTCCTAGTAAGACAAAAGTTTTGCTAACAGAGGTTCTCAGACTGATTTAATCTATGCCCCTTATCCTTGGGCTCCAAGGGCAGCCAGAGAATACCAGACGTGAGTGGGATAAGGAACAGGATGAGGCAAAATCGTCAGCTTCAGTCACACATGTATTTCAAAAGAGCAGCTCAGCATGGAAACTCCCAAGTCAATAGGACTACATAACACAGCAGTGGTTTTAAGATGTAGTTGCTTGAGCTTGAAGCCTGACTGGTGCCCATCATTGCCCTGGGCAGCCTGCTACTCTTACCTGGCAATGCAACTGATTCAGGTGGCCTGTCTCACACCTCTGTATTAAAAATAACTTTCAAAAAAACCTATAACACAGGTTTCAATGTTTACTTACACCTGTCAGCATAGTTAGATGCTTTGCCACTCTTAAATGCCTTTTTTTACTTATTACTCTTATTCCTTTTCCCTCATCCATAAATGAATCCCTGCTTCACAGGTAAACCTATGAGCCTGTTCTATCCTATCTGTCTTCCCCACTGACTTCTACTATTCCTGAATCTCTACTGTCTGAACTCATTCCATCTAGCTCCTTTCAGATGGCAGAGAGTTTGGGTATCTAAACATGTCAGTCCTACTGACAGCTGTGTTTGGAAATGCTGAGCTAACTCACACCAGTCTGGTCACCTCTCTAAGACTGTCTTCTGCAGCTGAGAACAGTGACAACGTACCCAAACACAGATGTGAGGAGACTCACCCATGTAACATGTGCCAATGGCAGTAGCAGTTGGCTGTATTCTACTATCTGACATGGTTTGACTATGTCTATCCTTCGCCCTAACTCCTATAGGCTTTCTTCTCATAGTGAAAATCTACCTAAGGATTTGTCCTTACACTTCTGATAACTATAGCTTCACACAGCACTTAGTAGGTGGTTCTTAAGTATCAGAAGAATTTTAGCTGACCTTCTGGAGAAGATCAGCTTCCTAAATCTTCCTTTCCTTTTCTAAAACCAGTAAAATATTGTTTATCTAGTCACAAGTAATTTAAAGCAGTTCTTACATTTTTACGCGTGAGTCAGTATTCATAAATGCTTTGTAAAAAGAGCATAAAAGTCAGGAATCCATAAAAAAAAATAGATAAAGAGTATTTAAGAAACAAGTGACGCTAACTACAACTGTTAGTGGTATTTGCACATAAAAGAACTGTATTTGCAAATATCAGGGCAAGGAAAAAAGACCTAGAGACATCAGGATTGTTGATATGAAAATAAAAGTTTCTCAAACTGAACATATATTGTACATTTGATACTACTAGCAAACCCACTCAAAATAACATCTAAAAGAAAAAAAAGAGAAAAGTTGTCTCTAGTTTCTAAATAAAGAACAGCTGTCACAAGGAATATTTTCAAAGCCAAGGCCTATACTTACTACGGGATCATACATTGTATCCAAGCAAGTTATTATAAACATTAGTTTCGTTTAAGGTAAAGTGCTACGAAATCCATAAACCAAGGCAGTGGACTAAGTTTCATTCTAATGAAGTTCAAAAATACATTATTCATCAATATATTTTAAAAGTCAGAGGAACTTCCTCTCTTCTAATCTGAATAGTTTCTGTGAAACAAAAACTTGCTGGTAGATGTGCATAAAGTTCTTTATACTGCATAAAATTTTCTGAACTTCAAAAGGTTTTCTTGTTTGGCATTAATCTTCTCCCAGACCAGAAAAATTCAAATTCCCTGTGAATGTTATAATGTACCATATTAATAGGATTTTTTTCTAGAGAAAAAAATTAAACACACTAATCTAAAATATAAACTTTTCCCTGTTCCTTTCTAAACCAGTTTGCGGCCTATTATTTTTGTTCAGTACTTTTTACTCAGTTTGGAAAGTGAGCCTTAATAAACAACAGTTGTCTTTGACAACCCAGTACAGAACCAGACACAAACACTTCTCAGGCATACATAAAATACCAAAAATTCCAGAACTGTACGGTGGTTACTGTCTTTAATTCCCTGCAACCACACAAATCCTTCTACAAAGCTTTCTCAGGACACCACTTGGTCTAAAAGTTCAGAAGTGACAATAAGTTGTGACAAACCAGTCCCCTGGTCCACAAATTACAGATCAGTTTCGCAAGAGGAGAAAGGCCTGTTGAATAACCAGAGAAGTTAGCTACAACTTCAATTTTTTGTAAAACTGGAGCCAAACCAGAATTTCCCTAAGGTTTTTAAAGCTGACTCAGAGTTGGTGCAACTCTCCTTCGTGGATGTAGCATACGTATCAATCATCATGTTACCTTAGAAGCCCTGTTGTTCTGCTTTGTTTCTTTCATACAAAAAGCATTAATTTTGCAACAGCAGTTAGACTGCTATATTACTGCAAATGACCAACCAGTAGTGTGAATTGATTTCTCCACCAACTGTCCACAATCACGCTTGTACACCATGGGTGAAAATATCCATCACAAAGAAATTCTGTATATCTTAGTTGTGTTGGATTTACTTGGCAGACCAAAAGGATTTGACAAAGGAATCAAAGCAGTGTAAAAGGTCCAAATGCTAAGAGATAGTGTTATTTAAGCTATTCTTGCTCCCTGACACTGGTCTCTAATCAGAAACTAAAAGCCAAAGGAAGAGACTCCAAATATTTAAGGATCCTAAACCATGGAATCTTCTGAAGGAAGGAATCCATAAGGACCATTGAATCCAACCCTTAGCCCTGCACAGGACCATTGCCAAGAATCACACCATGTGCCTGAGAGTATCATTCAAATGCTTCCTGAACTCTGTCAGGCTTGGTACTGTGACCACTTCCCTGGGGAGCCTGTTCCAGTGCCCAACCACCCTCCGGGTGAAGAACATTTTTCTAATATCCAACATAAACCTCTCCTGACACAACTTCAGGCCATTCACTCAGGTCCTGTCACTGGTCACCACACAGAAGAGATCAGTGTCTACTCATCCTCTTCCCCTCACAAGGAAGTTGTAGACTGTGATCAAGATGACAGACTAGGGCAGGCTTTGGAAGCAGAGGAGAATGAGCAGGATGAAGAGATCTATCTAAGCAGTAATCCAGGAGACATAACCGAAAACATGCTTCAAGCAGAGAAGACTGCAAGAGGGTATGATGAAACATACCAGTGCTTGAAAGGACACTCTGCTAAGCACACTGCAGGTCAGAGGTCTCCTCCTAGACACTGACTTTCCTATCCCATCGTAGAGGAGCAATCATCTCAAATTACCTTGTACTAGGACTAAAGTCTTAAGTCTTCTTTCAGAAGATATCATTCCACTAAACATCTTTTCTATGCCAAACCAGTCTGAACAAATTTTTTTTGCATATGTAATTAGATTCTGGAGTGTTTTATCTGATGAGCTTGCTTTCATACTATAAACAATTCCATTACTTCACACCTGGACTGAAGAAAATACCTTTCCACAGTAAACTCTCCTGCTGTCCTCTTAGAGCATAGTGGTCTCCCTACTGGAAAAACTAACAGAAGTGCACAAGCTGAGGACTTAGGTGTTGTCTGTTTTGTCTGTTTGTACAGTCTGGTCACTCGAAGCAAAATGCCTCCTGTAGCTCTGTAGCCATGCTCCAGTGTTTAGGTGGCACACAGCACTGTTTATGTGAGAAAAGACATCTCCTGAAAACAAGCCCTCAAAATAATGTCATGATTTAATCTAAGACCAAGTACCACTTTTACCATGTAAATGGAAAGTCAAACACTGACTATCACTGACACCGCCAAACTATCAAAAAAGGCAGAAAATTACCTACAGCTACCCTAATCACACAGGACCAGAGAGCTGCTTAACAGCTCCTATAACAGATGTTAAAGATGGCCATACTGTATCAATTTGGTATTTATATAATTCCATATACTTAGGACACAGCTTATACTTAAGGCTGAAGTCTGAAGGAAGTTAAACAGCTGATTCTGAAGTACAGTATTTTGTTTGTCTTTTGTATACCAAACAAACAGCCAGCAGATGTATTTATAACAAATACAGAGAGCAGCAAAGCATTAATGTGTGTGGAGATGTAAAACCCTGCATGAAGGGTTTGTTAATATGAATAGGTATGAACCAGACTGAGATTTAACCTCCTCAGAAGCAGGTTCAAGAAGCAGGTTAATTCTCTTCTCATGAAATCAGTCAAACACGGCACAATGGAGGCAGAGTTACACAGCTGCACATTAAGTGTACAAAACAGGCATATGGATGGGCAAACATGCATACACACCATGTGTTTCCATATGCATTTCTAGGATGAAACATGTCTGCAGGCACAGCTGGAATCTTGATGCCAGATGCCACCAAAAGAGGAACGAACCCAATTGTTAGGGATGACCTAAAACTCTGAATCTAATTTTATACATGAAGGTAATTAATTTCAGAAATATTTGCTGTTCTTTATTCCATGCCTCTCTCTTGGAACACAATTACTCACTTGTGAGTAGTTTTGTATATCTGTGTTGCAATATCTTTATTAAAAACATGAATGAAATTTTTGAGTTAATACTGAAGAGAAACCCCTCTAACACTTTTAAAGACAGAGGAAGTCAGGTTTTTCTCCCCAACTGAATAGACATTTCACATAATAACTAGATCAAGTTTCACACTGCCTTACCACTTGGACATCAGCAAGATCACTGTGACACTGCGGACGTCATTAGCAAGTATGTAAATTCTCTGCTCTAAATACCATCTATTATTAACTGTCTGTAGTCCCTGTCTAATCAAAACCAGACTGGTATCAAGTTCCATAGAAAAAAAACCAAACACAAACCAGAAGAATTCCCTGTGCTCTGAAACAAGAGACACTATAACAAGATATTTTATTAAGTTAATACTAGAACAGGAATACAAGCCATTTAGCTCTCTTGTCTTTTCATGAGTTTCCGTTTCATATATCCACTCCAAAAAGCAAGAGCCCTCTCATATGTATCTTCACTCAACTCCACACATTCCCACGATCCAGTTTTCATGGGAGTTTCAATAGGTTGGCCAACAACTATTTATCTGAACAAAAGCATAGACAAATCTAGCACACAACACAAATTTTCCGGGTGTAGAAAAGAGGGCAAAGGCACTTAAGTGCCCGGTCTACCAATTGTTCTATACCAAATCCAACAAAAAAGACAAATACTATACCTATATACAATTCATATGTTCAATACCTCTATCAACCAGAGCTGCTCCTTAAGTCAGGCAGAAACACCACAAATCTCCGTGAAAAACCACAAGCATCTTTGCAAATGAGGTGTGATCATAAGAGCATAAGCATAAAGGTTTGGCCTCATTACCTGAATCTACATCTCTGGTATTTGGAGGAAGAACTCCAGAGCAACATGCCTCCACATGAGGCATGTTTTTCTGCCAGTTTTCCAGCATTAATTGTGCTTTCAAAAAAAAATTAAGCAGTTACATCAGACTGAAATAGGATTAAGAAAAAAAAAAAAGACATCAGCAATTATATTAACAACTGTTATTAAGAATGCAGAACAGTCAGAAATGAAAGCAGAGTCTGAGAGCAATCTTACCAACAGTTTATTTCCATTTTCTGCTTATAAAAAGTGAAGCTGCCATGAATCACTTGACCAGCAATGTCTGTGTTATGGCACTTCTAGAAATAACGACTTACTATGCAGTACATAACGTGTTTTAATTAATGTACACAAGAAAAAATAATTTTGGTTCTTATAATAGGTTATACACAAAGAAAAAGATGCTGATCAGGCAGCAGTTTTGTTGAGAACTGGCATTGACAACAGATAATCCATAATCATTAATAAGATTTCCCTGTTTCAAGTGTAAAGTGTATTAAAGATAGATTCTGCTTCTACATATCTATGTACCTTTTTTGTAAGGTTCCCCAGGATGAATAGTGCACAACAAGGCCAAATGAAAAACATTAACTGAGATAAAAATGAACATCTGTGTCTATCCACCCTATTTCATCACACCTTCCTTGTTTAAAATGGAACAGTAAATGAGGAGACAAAATTTGAAGTTTCAAGGAATATCTGACTACATTTTTATGTTTCATCAAGGACAGATGTGAACTAAAGTAAAATCAGTGTTGGAGGCTCACTGTTCACCAAGGATCTGGCAATGCTGAATTTCCCATTATTGTATTTGCAGTCTATGATTTTTCTTACAGACCTGCCTAAGCGTTCATGGGAAAGCCCAGAACAATGTAGATAATCTAATACAAAAGCTACTGTTTCACAGTAAGAAATACTAGCTCCCAACAATAGGTCTAACCAACACTAATTGCAACAGTGCCTTTAACAGTGACACTGAACATAACAAACCATTTTCCTTCCAAAGTCTTGGAAAAAGACAGCCTTATTAGAATCAGATGTGACATGTGGTGGCCAGATTGCTGCTAAGGCCAGCTGAACTTTATTTTCTGTGTCACTAGGACAATGAGCCTGAATGCTCTGAAAGCCTCCTTCTTCAATATAAACTTTTCCACTGGCCACACACTGTCCTTCATGGCAAAACACACTCTCTCCTATGCTGGCCATAGCATGCTTACATGTATTTTAAAATTTCACAAAAACAAGTAGGTATACATATAATTATGTTATTTACTGAACTTTTGTATTATAACCTTCCTTCTCGTCCAGAAAAAGGCTGAAAAACCTAAATGGTTTTTTTTGAACTAGTGCAGCACAGATGGCAGCTACAAAAGCACCATCAAGGCTTTTGTCTAGGTGGTCTGTCCCAGAGGGCTAAACTGAGGCACCTGCAGGAATGGGTCTTTGTAGAAGACATGCCCAGGTATGGCTGGTTTTATAGCGGATGTACAGACCTGCTGTTTTATAGTCAGGTAATGAGAAGGCTTCTCCATTCTATCCACAGAGGATGAAGGCTTCAGTCTGCCTCTACATTCCCTACTCTGCTGAAATTCCCTGCTGCCTATCTGCAGTCTGCATATTATTTCCTGTAACTCTTTCTGGAACCTTATTAGCCTCCCTAACCTTAGTGTGCTATTTTTCAAGGACAGAGGCAGAATACAGTCAGTGCCAGGTAGAAGTTTAGTTAAAGGAAGTGAATACTTCAGTACAGCACTGAAGCTCAGTTACCAGGGAATTAAGAAAAGGCAACTGTGTTCTCCTTGTACATACCCCTACAACCCCTTTTATTCAACTGTCCCACCTCCCAGTACTTGATTCTATTGCTGTAATGATCATCCCAGCATGAGATGTTATGCCATTTTACAAAGATGAGACAAGGACCCTACACAGTGGGTGGGCCAGAAGCAGTTGCCCAGTCCTCCTGGAATCTTCTACTCCCCCTTGCACTACCTGGAAGGAAAAACAGGTGTTCTAAATACTTGTAAATAATTATAGCCTTCTGGCAAGAAAATGTAATCTCTAATTTTGGGGTAGTTCAGAGATCCTCTAGATAAAGCAAGAAGTTTCTCCTCAAAGAAAAAGTGAAGAATCAGGGAAACACTTGTCCTACCATACTCCTATTATCTGCAGTGAAATTAATTCCATGATGACAACATTTGAAGAGGCTTTTGCTAGCCGGATTCAGAATGGCACCTATGAATTTCTGTTAAAATAATTACTGAAAAAGAGGTCTGTAAAGAACATTAGAACAAACGCAAGATCTCTGTGGTATAAGAGTAACACAAGTCTGAAAAGATTAATTTACAAGGATATATATGGACTTGACAACAGCTATGTACAGAGCAAAAAGATCATTAACCCCAGCAGTGGTATCATTAGATAAGCACATATTTTCTAACCACATGACTGCAACATTTATGGAGATAGTGGTATGAAGACAATACTCTGATACTATGTTTATGCATCACCTGTCAAATACCAGCAATAAATCCTGCTGCCCAAAGCTTATCTGTAGTTGCCTAACAAGCATTTCTCACAGACTGCATATAACCGGTAAATGCAGCACATTTGGGAATATTTCAGGTTAGCCACATGAGACAACTGGGTAGAAAGAAAACATTGTTCAGATGCATATCATGCATTTACACATGGAACAATTGTTTTTAAAAAGCTGCTTTTATAACTTAAGCATGCACATAAAGTGAAAAAAGTAAGAATGACGGGGGAAGAAAGGAAAAAACAGAAGGTATTAAAAACCATCATCATGAACAAATGGAGGTTATCTAGGTTGAAAACCTTTCCTGTGACACCTCAAGTTTAAATGTTTCATTTGCAAGCCTATCCTTCTTTTCAGATCATATGCTACAATTTTTGCTATAAAAATAAGAACTACCAGGGAAAAATTAAAAAATATGATACTTAATAGATATTAATATCTTCACCCGTTGAAAGTACACACCTACACCTTTTGCCCTTTGCAAAAGAAACTGTAGAAGTTTGGCTGCTGGAAAGAAGTTAACCTGGATCAAAGCTGAAATAAAACTTTGAATCAGTAATAAATAATCTGCCCTTTCTGCTCTGCATTTTGTATTTCGCTGAAGTAAGAGACTTCAAGAAAAAAAAATTCGTGAATAGCGATTATGCACAGGTCAGCCAATTTTCTTTTAACTTATCAACTGATAAACAGTTATTAGGAAACATCTGTTACAGTAGAATAATATTTCATACAAACAAACCATAAAAATCACATTCGCTCTTTGTCCAGAAGCACACAATTTGCTTGCAAGCATTTTCCACTGCTTTCAGTAGCATATTTTCCCCAGTATATGCAAAGTATTTTTGCTCCAAAAGGAAAAAAAAAATCTAAAACCTTCCATACCTTTCAGACTCTCAAGGCCCAGCCTTTTAATTTCTTTAAGTTACACTCAGTAACTGGACATTATGCTGCAACCATAAGGGGATAGAATGTGCCACAATATTAGTTGTATTTTACCATGCAGGAACTCAGCACATCACATCAATACAGAGAGACTGAATTGTACCACAACAAATACCATCTGTGGCACCAGAAAGTGCTATAGTGACTTCAGAAGAAGCACTTCTGAAGCACAGTGAATGCACAGTGATGCTGTGAAAGCACAGTGATGCTGACATGGAATATGAATTGCTTGCTACTACACTTCTGCCATTTCTCCTTCATGTGCCACACTCTTGTTTTCAATGCTAAAATATCTGTTCCACCAGCTGTCTCTGCAGCAGGGCTGACAGCTCCTAAGGCATGTCCAGTGCCACCACAAATATAACACATCCCACTTGCAGGTCAGAAAACTGAATCTCCTCTAAATACAAGGGTTAACTCCTTTTTGGTCTGAGGTCACATCAGGATGTAATGGTCAAGAATCCCCACTCGGAAGGTTTTTTCTGTCCAGAAATTTTTTATTTGCTTGGGAGGAACTCCACGTAATGAGAAACTTTCGGCACATCACTGCTTTGGGTCTGCATAACAACAGTGCCCACCTGACACACAGTGTTACCTCTGTGGTCATAAAACTCACATAGATCTACTGCAAACTTTGTAAATATATAATTATCACTAAATATGTCAGAGAAGCCCATTTTCTAAATCAGTATGAACGTACTTAACTCTTTTTGTATAATGTCCCTGAATCACTACCAGATAAACAGAAACTTCCCATTTCTAAGACTGAAATAATTAAGAACAACTAATTGAACAACAAAAAAAAACCAACCCAAAATACTTCTCCAGCTTCAATCTTTCAGAAGCACCTATCCTCCAGGGACATCTTTATGACAGCAGCAGAAGCATATCAAGCTTCAAGTCCATCTCTAAACTGCACAACATTTTAAGTGTATCTCCAGGAAGTACGGTTATTGTACACACACACTCTACACACATATCTCTGTCTCCTGAGCTTTGGAAAACACAAAAAGATTCCATAAGCCTCTATAACTGTGCTAGCGCTTTTTTTTCAAATAAAGGTCAGCATGAGCTCTTTTGGTTGTATATTTTTCCCTGGAAGTACATGAAGGGAATGAAACTCCACCATATCCACACACACTTATGCACAACACTTCTAAAAACAAATCTTCAACGATTCAACTTCTGGAAAGCTCACTTCTTGCTGAATCAAAACTATGATTCTCCTCTTCCTCAGCTGAACAAGCCCCCGTACAACTTCTCATTAGTCAAATCAAAGTTACTTGGCTTGTGAGCTAACTCACAGTTACATGAATACAACAGGTTCTCAGAAGGATCCAGATACCAGTTAAATAGGACTGGCAAACAAATTTCAACTTTGTTTCCAGCCAGCAAAGGCTTCAACAGTTTTCTAGTCTAAGACAAAGCATTTCAAGGTTTTTTGCCTACCCCTGGTCTTTTCAGCCTCCTGATGCCCAGGCTAGTATTGCTGAAGATTGTAGCCTACAGCGTAACAGACCTCCCAGCTTTCCTCTGTATCACACCTACTGAACAGCAAGAATTGACAGCTAAAAAAATGTCATAGTGTCATAGCAAGTGAGACTTCTCCATTTATCACAGTGGTTAAGACTGACCTTGCTTCTAAAACTGTAGCTGATTCCGGACTGAAAGATTAAACTTCTGGGATCAAAACAGACAGTCAGTTTGTCAGCTGGTGTACATGCACTGTCTCTGAGGTCAAGCTTTCTATGCCCTGTCTTGGGCTCCTAGTTCTGTTCTCAAAACTCAGATACAGATCTTGCATACCTGAAGAACTTGATTAGGTTCATTGGCATAATTCTGCGTGGGGGATCAGGATCCAAGTCTTGAAGTCAGAAGGCTCTAGAGAAGGTCTGGGAATTATGCCTCACTTGTAATGTGAAGTCACTGATGTGATTACACCATTCAGGATAAAGGACACTTAGAAGACACTTTGATTCCCAGTGCTCTCTAACAAGCAAGTTATTTCTGGCAACAGATTTCACTCTGATACATACTTTGGGAATACACCTGCTTAGAGATCAGGGATAGAACAGCTGAGGAAAAAAAAAAACAAACAAAAAACAAAAAAAACCTCCAAAACCCACAGACCTTCTCAGTGTTTCTTTCCAGAGAAAGAGCTAGCTGCTGGTAACTTGTTCACCTTTTTCCTGGAGGCTAAGATTAAATTTTTCTGAAAAATAGTTCTTTGGGAAGAGGAATCATCTCAGATTAGGAGAAAGTTAACTTTTTAAATTTCTTTTGAGGAGAAAGCCCTACAGTTTTTAGATTCTTGTTTTGCAGATGCTTAACTTCTCAAGCACTATCCTTGGGACTGCCAAGACCCATGTGAATTGGGAGGCTGGTATGGAAACAGACAGCTGTTTGACTCCAGTAACATTTTCACGTGATGGTCATTGCCATGGCATACAAGAAACTAAACAACTGAGATCTCCACAGGAAGCCAAAGACCAATGCAGGAGATGAACCTTTAACCGTCTATGTCCCCAGTCACCATCGGAGGCTGGGAAGGTCAGCAGCCCTGGGGGAGTGCAGAGAGTCCTCCGGCCCATGGGAAGCCCTCTGACTTCCCTACCTTCCACCAGGCCGACAGCCTTTGTCACCCAGCAAGGCCTCCTCTTCCTCATGGAGAACATTAAGTACTTTCGATATGTACACCTGTTCAATTTTTACAGTACCTCCTAGGTTAAAAAGCAGAAGTTTCAGTATGGGTATTGCCACAATGGGCAAGGACCATGGTGGGGAACTATGCCAAGGCAGGTGACCGACCACCGCCTTGCCTTGTCCCATCTCTGTGTGGGACAGAAGTCACACTGAACTCCCATTTTACTGCCTTGTGCCTGTATCAGACTTTGCGAACTTCTGGAAAAGCTCTGGGTTTTCTTGGCACCCAGAGGAGAGGATCACAGCTTCCCACTGGAGCCCATGCACATTGCTGTAAGCGATAAAACACAGCTGCTGTACTTCAGAAAGATTTCCAGGCTGCTGCGCGAAATCACTAGAAGCAGTATTTATATGCGCTGCTCCTAAAGTATAACTTCGGAGTTCAACGCTGTGCTCGGGTGCGGACCTTGGCTGAGCGGGGGTGTTCGCGCTCCATTTAAGCCTGGCCGCGGAGCCCCTCTGGCGACTCCTCCCGGGGCACTTCGAGGCCCGCGCCCCCCAGAGCGCGGCGCCACCGCGCCGAGGGCTCGCCCCGCCGCCCCCGGGCCGCGGTTCCGCCGAGCGACTCCCGGGGGCCGCCGCCGCTCCCCCCGGGCGGAGCCGCGCCCTGGCGGGTCCCCCCCGTCCCGGCGCGGGCAGTACTCACAGCCGCGGACCGCCCCTGCTCTCTCGCCTGCCGGCGGCCCGCACAGCCCTCGGCTCCTCCGCATCGCACCGCGGCTCAGTCATGAGCACCATCTGCACGGCAGCACCCCGTCGCCCCACAGCACTCCGCCGGCGGCGGGACGGGCCTCCCCGCTCCGCTCCGCCCTCGTCGCCCCGCCCCCGCGCTCGGCCGGCTGGGGCCGGAGCCCGAGCCGCCAAAAACCGGTCGATCCACCCGGCCGGGGGCTCTGTGCCGGCCCGGGCCGCGGCCGAGAGCTCAGGGAGCGCTGCCGCCCCACGCTCCCCTCGCAGCCTATCCTTTACGAGCCTTAAATTATTCAGTCGGGATGGTGTGTCGCGTGAGACGCCGCCTCCCGCCGCTCCAACAAAAGCCGTCCTTAATGTTTTATACGGGGGGACAGGAGATACGCGCTTTCACACAGGCGCGGTCCCGGGGGAGAAGGCGGCGGTGAGCGGGGCCCCGGTTTCTGTCAGCGTATTTCCCCAGTGACTCCTGGAAGCAGGCAGTAGCCCAAATATCGATGCTGGCCTCTGGACGGCTTGTACTAACGTGAACTTCTGAGGTGACTAGCTGATATTTCCATTTGTGGCAGCCTCGAGTGGTTTTGGTTCCTTTGTCATGAGCAGCACCCCAGGCTGGTCCATCTGCCCAGAAAATCACAGAATCACAGAATAGATCAAGTTGGAAGGGACCACAGTGGGTCATCTGGCCCAACCTCCATGCTTAAGTAGGGTCATCTAGAGCACACAGCACTGGATTGTGTCCAGACGATTCTTGTATTTTTCCAGGGAGACTCCACAGCCTCCCTGGGCAATCCTTTCTAGTGTGTGGTCACCCCCACAAGTAAAGAAGTTCTTCCTCATAGTTGGATGGAACTTCCTGTGCATCAGTTTCTGCCTGTTGCCTCTTGTCCTATTGCTTGGCACCACTCAGCTTGTCTATGAAGATGTTGTGAGGGACAGTGTTGAAAGCTTTGCTGAAGTTGAGGTAGACACTATCCACTACTCTCCTCTCATCCATCCAGGTAGTTGTTTCATTGTAGAAGGCAACCAAGTTGGTTAAGGATGATTTCCCTTCAGTGAATACATGCTGACTACTCCTGATCACCGTCTTGTCATCCATGTAAGTAGACATGGCCTCCAGGATGTCATGTCCAATCACCTTTCCAGGACTGAGGTGAGGCTGACTGGCCAGTGGTTCCCTGGGTCCTCCTTCTTGTTCTGTTTGAACACTGTGGTGATATTTGCATTCTTCCAGTCCTCAGGCACCTTTCCTGATCTCCATGGCCTTTCAAAGATGATGATGGTCAGCAGTCTAGTTATATTGTCTGCCAGCTCTTTCAGCACTCATGGATGTATCCTGTCAGGGTCTGTGGACTTGTGGATGTCAGATTTCCCTAGGTGTTCTCTAAGTAGTTCCTCCTTGACCAAGGGAAAGTCTTCCTTCCAGCATTCTTTTACCCAGGTCCACTCAGAGATCCCCGATGGCTGGTCTTGCCAGTGAAGACCAGTGCAAAGAAGGTGCATAGAGGCTCTGCCTTCTTTGCATCCTCTGTTACCAGGGTCCCTTTTTCATTATCAGGCCCATATTATCCTTAGTTTTCCTTTTGTTATTGATGTATTTGTAGACACCCTTCTTGTTGTCCTTGACATCCTTGGACAGATTTAATTCTAAATGGGTCTTAGCCTTCCTTGTCTCATTTCTAGTAACTCTGAAAAAATGACCTAATATTGTGCAAAAAAGATCAAGTATGACCTACCCTGGCCTTCCCTTGGCTTGTGCTGGTGGAGATGTGGGGCAAGTTTGTGCCCTCAGGAAGGTTAAATTTAAGGAAGCATTTGGCACAAGTCGTCTTGCATGGCAGGCACAAACTGTGAACGTGCATATGAAAAATGTTTTCACTACCTGCTTAATACCCAAGTCAGGTTTTAATTTGGTGAACTAATATTTTCATAACGTTAAGATGGAGTTTGTGGTTATAAGGATACAGTCTAAAGAGTGCCAATCTTGGGAATGAAAGTTCACGGTAACAACTCTATAAAAAGGTCTATTTTCATGTTTTAATGTGTTAGAATATGTTAATAGAATTAATAATAGACTATATTGGTTTCTTCCTAACAGCCAACTGTTCACATGACGTAATGGGAGAATATGTACATGATAATGGCTTCTGTTAGAGAATATCTGTGTAGGAGATAGATACTAACATACATTTCAGATTAAAAAAATGTAAGAAGCAAATTAATCACCTCTGAGTGGCATTGTTAGGATTACTTGAATACTTAGTCTTTTGGAGGTGCAAGAAATGAATTTTAGGTATTGCAATACATTCAGGAAATCAGTGAAAAGAAAGAGGTGTTAATGGTGAAGATGTTCAGGACTGCCATAGTTTCTTGGGCACACAGCAAATGTGAGATTGCTGTATGATCTTATCTAGGCTGTGTCGGTTTAATTAGCTCCAGTTCAAGAAAATGCAAAGACTATAAACCAAGCTGGATAGAAAGGAAGACATTTAAAATGGCTGTATTTCTGGGAAACACCATTAGCTAATGTTTATGTATTGTTTAACATAAAAGTCAAGGCATATGTGGGAAAAAATGAGGTGTAATTTACAAGAAAGATTATTCAGACTTGTTAGGTCCTGCACCTGTGAAACATTGATTGCTTCATTATGCTTCCCTGTGGAGCACCTGAGCTAACTTGGCACTGCTTTACAGAGCCTCTCCCACTCTCTTATGCCAGACACAACCTGTGGCTGTATACCAGCATCTCATTTATCTAAAGATAACAGAAGAGGAGCCATTTTAGCTGTCTGGACTGTGAGTAGAATTGGAACTGAAAGGATTAGGCAAGGCAGGGTTGGAATCCCGTGTCTGTTCAGGCTCAGAACCCTTTTCTGCAGTGCAGCAACCCGTGAGAGGTTTTGTGTTCCCCTCGGATTTTTCTCATATAAGGGTGTACTAGGCATGCACGGGATAATTAGAATCAGCAGGAAAAGTGACTGCTTACCCCTCATCTTGTTTTTGGAGGCTTCTCACTGCACTAAAAATGTATCTGCTGCTAATTTAGTCCTAATTATGAGGCAGACTTGTGGTTGAATGACTCCTGTGTAAGGAGGATATGCACTTCAGCAGAACAGTGGTGGTTTCTGTAAGTGAGAATCTGACTTTTAGATATTTGAATAAATAAAATCTGCTGTCTTTTGAATGCTTAGATTTTCAGTCTGGCAGATTTAGCTACAGGAGATAAATGCTGTTTTGTTCACTCATCTCCAGAGGTTCCTATCTCTGCCTCAGTGGTGCAAGAACTGGAAAGGAGTTGCTTGATCCCCTGGAACTCAGTCTCTGTTTTGGTTTCGTCTGATTCCATTCTCAAGGTGTGCAGAGCTCTCTGATTTAAATAAGTCAGTCAAGTTATTAAGTGTAGAAGAAACTTACTCTCAAATAAATTGATACCTGGAGCCTAAACGCTAAAAAATTAATCCTGGCTTAATACTTTCTTCCATCATGATACCTTAACTCTTGTCAGAGAGTTGATTCTGGCAAATTGCCAATACATGCCTCCTTAGAGCAGTTTGCTATCATTTGATAATGTCAGTGGAAGTAATGAGCAATGACCATAGCTTGTGATTTTTTTGGAGGATTTGAAAAAGAAACTGTGGCCAAGCTCTGTCAAACTGTACGTGACACAGCAACTCCAGAGTAAGAGGACACACTCCTGAGTGATAAAAGTTCTGAATGCCAGGATTCCCAGTAATATGCAGTGAGGAGTGCTCTATATGAAACAATCAAATCTGCAGCTGCTCATGTTGGTGGAATATACTTGAAAACTGTATGCTTTTATTTTGATCAATTCTTGCAAACGCACACAAAAAGTGCAGAGAAGCTTTTACTGTGATAATTGTTCATTTATATAGATATGGTAAAGCAAGTATTTGAAGACCAACCTGTCACTAACAGACACCCATTGTTGTGCGAAAATGTGGGCTAGGTTTTTCTTTAGTTGATGAAATGCAGACTGGGGAGAGAAAGAAAAAGCAGTGTACTCTAAAATTACTGATTCCTGTTTAGTACTTGCAGTACTAGTGATGCCATGTAGGCAAAAACTGACATGGTCCTGCTCTGAAGAGTACATAAAATCTCAGAGAAGGTTGGGTGTTTCCAGGAGTTGGGACCTTCAACATTATGTGTAATATAGCAAAGGATGAAAAATTAGAGGTGAAACAATGTCATTATAGAAGATTTCAGATACATATTAAATCACAGAAAAGCAGAATGGGGAGAGACTCACAGCATCATTGAGTTCATTCCCTGTCCCAAAGTAAGACCTGCTATTCTTGTGCTACTCCTGACAAGACTCTTGTCTAAGTTGTTCTTAAAAGTCAACAATGCGTCCAGGCAATGGATTCCAATATTTGCTATCATCCGGGAGACATCCTCAAACCCTAATGTGGTCCTGAATCCTTGTTGCTGAAATTTAAAACCATTACTTCTTAATTTATTCAATATGAAGAACAGTGAAAAACTGTCTCCAGTTTGCCTTCATTTTCATCTTATCTTTAGTCTCAGGTAAAACGTACAAATTGTTTTCCTATGAACGGCGTCTGGTAGGTTCAGATCTTTTCTGAAGTGCCTTGCCCCAAGATGGACACCAGTAGCCTTACAAAGGCTGCATAGAGAGGAGATTAAGAGATTACTCATCTGTCGTATACACAGTACCATTGGTCATATTTCGTAGTAAAATGTTTATGTGTTTCACAACAGGGTGAGGCTGGCTAAGGTTTAGTGTTCAACCACTGTGACCCAGTGAAGCTTTCATAAACGACAGCTGAGATGTTGTTCTTCTCTAGTATATTAACATCAATTTTCTAGATTTGACTAAATATGACTGTCTACGTATCCTTTATGTATTTTGCTCTGTTTTTTTTTCCAGTCTGTTTCTTCAATTTATCAGAATAATTATGAATCCTATCTTGAATAATATGAAGAAAGAAAGAATAAAAGAGCCTAATGGGGCACACTGGAAAGGTCTGTATAAAAAGCAGTAGAACTGCTACCCAGGCCTAGAGATTCTTGGATAGGATATTGCTGTTGAACAATAAAAAAGGCAATCTAGCTGGAAACAAAGAGGGTTAGAGATTGTCTTAATCAACAAGGTTTATTTCAGTACAGTCAAGGCTATTCACACAGTATTTCTCAGTTTATATGACAAGTATCAGCGTGCCTGAGTGTGAGGAAACTTACTTGGAAGGAAACAAAGCAGAAAATGAGTACAGTGATTGCAGGCATTCCGTATACTTCGAGCACATTCCTCCTCTGTAGCGAATTTTTCTGTATCTCATTGCAGGTGCAAAAAGGTATTAAGAGATACAACCTTAATAGTACCTGAATGCAGGTACTTTTGGCTCATAAGTCATTATGTATGTCTTGTCTTCAGTTTTTTATATGATATTCTGCATTGGTAGGATTCTGTGAAAGCTACAGAAATTCTTGGAAGCCATTAAGTGTTGAAAGACCTGCTAAGTGAGTCCTCCCAGCTGAAATGTGATAGGAAAGCAGTCTTATGGTAAATACTATAGAAATAGGAACTGTGATAGTATGAGACACAAACTAATATACAATTGGAAAGGTGTTGAAACAGTGAAAAAAAATCTAATTTCTAGAATCTATACAAGTCAAACACAAGTCAGAGTGAAACGAGGCTTACAGCTTGGGAGATGCACAGTAGAAAAGACAAAATAGCTGCACTTGAAGAGTGGTGCAGTATTAGAAGAAGTTGCCCCGAGAGGCTATGGACTCTGGAGGTTACAAGACCCAGCTAGACAAGGCAATACCTGATCTAATCGGGTGTTGATGCACTCAAGCACTCAAGCAGGAGTATTCAAAACCAGTGTTCAAGTTACTCAGCACACTTGAAGTATTCTCAAAATAGATGGAATAAGCCAGTGCCTAAAATAGCCAGTGGAAAATAACTAGGGCCAGAACACAGAGAGTGGTGCAATTCTGTAAGAAATGAAAAGTAGTTTTGGCCAGTTGACTCTCACTCCTTACCTGGGTTAAGAGTTTAGTAATTTGTTTCTAAAAGTGTGAGATTACTTTATAGAGACCCATATCAGGTCACTGTTTTCTTCTGAGCGGTTTACTGGAAGTCTTATCTGCCTATCCATTCCTGTTTTTTTGTTTAAGGTAGCCTGGATTACTGTATTGATTGAACTCTGCTTTGGACAGGGAAGTATATAGGGCACATGGAGTAAGCTGGGCTGAAAGGTAGAGTATTTCTCATCACAAATGTTGAGGCATACCGAGGCTGTTTGTTGTGGCTCCATACTGACGCAGTTGGATGAACTAGACTACACTACGATCATGGACTGTAACACCCAGCAGGAAAAAAGAGACAAACTGTCTCACAAAACTTCTGGCTTACTAGTAATGTGGTGTCAGCCCGCCTCATAGTGAATGTGTAACACATTGTACTTGTGCTCCACCAACACATTTACAGCCGTATTTATACCAATGACCTTCACAAGGACCCGTGTATGGTCATGGAGGACACACTGCATACTGTGAGTCTTACCACTGTGTCTTGCTGGGCTGTACTGACCAAAAGAACAGTATGGAAAGGAGGGTGAATGGAAAAACACAATGTTGAAATAAAGTAACATTCATCTCTCTCCAAATTGTTCCCGACAAGTTTTTTATATTGTGACAAAAGCAACCTTGTGACATGTAATAGTTCAGTCCTGCTACCTGTGAGAAGGCACTCAGACAGTTGGCACACAGAATGTCTTCTCTTAGTTCACAAGGAAAAAAAGTTAAGGCATGTTTTTCATGCAATATATTGCCCTGGATGCCTCATGAGTGGCAATACTAGCACATTAGAATACTGTAATGCCTAGATCTTGTAATTTAAAAGGATAGGATCAAATCCCATGGCAGCAAAATGCATTTTTCTGGATTTATAATACAAATATATATATATATCCCTTTATAATAAAAGAAATATGTTATCATTTAATATATTGTCTAGCTATGCTGGAAAAAATAAATGCAAATATTACTTGTTCTACTCTGGGGGATCAGATTAGCTTGATTTGTCATCCTCTAATTATAAATGTCCAAGGAAATGCTGGGTGACATCCAAGTATGACATCTCTGGATACAGATACCTGGGACAAAAATTTCAGTCCAGGTACAGCTGTATGTTTAGGACATCAAACAGATTATGTGCATCAAGTGAATAAGGTACGTGCATGTGTATAACTATTGAATCTGTGAGTCATAGAGGAATGCAGTGGATCCTTTTTGGAACCAGATATGCATGCATGCAAGCAAACATTCATGATATGTCTAAATATAGTAATCATTTTGTTGAGAGAAACCTTTGGTCATCTAGTAGTCTCTGAAGAGTAGCAGTATGGTATGTTAAGTATGTAAGAAAATGAAAATTAGCTTATTTGAGAATAAATTGAATCTTCTGTAAGAAAATATAGTACCCAGACATTCCAGAAGCTTAGGAAAAATTTTTTATCACCCTTAGAAGAGGAAGGTTAAAGTGAGGAACACAAGATAATGGGAAAGAGTGGGTCATTCTATCAGTTTTCTCACAGTTGTTAACATCAGATGGGGTTGTGAATAATAAGCTGTTTGACTGAGCTGATATACAATTCTATCTCATTTAGAACTAAGAGCTGTATTACTCTGGAGGAAGGAAAAAAACCCCAAATGTAAATATGTCTTCATATTCAGGCCACAAAGTGTGAATGCCAAATCCCGGATGCAAGCCATTGAACATTAAAGTGGTTGCCAATGTTCCAGGTGCTCATAATTGAGCTATAAAGGCAACACACCTTTTAGAAGGTGGGAAGTATATGTCTGTCTTTTTAACATGACTGCTTGAATTAGTCTGAACTAAGCCTCAGCTTTACAGCAGTACATTGGAAGATTCTGAGGGGTATAATTTCAGTGCAGAATTTACTTTAAAAAAGTTTATTTTTCTACCAAAAAATTTTCAGAGAGAAAACCTAATGTGGGGATAATTTCTTATGCCCAGCCAAAAAACCATCTGTAACAAAACCATCTTTAAAGTTTATGTTACTAGTTGTTACACGGTTTTTCTGTTATTCTGTTTTATGCGAAAGATAGGTAAATATTAGTGCCAGATCACAGATGCAAAACATGGGTTTTGTGTTTAATTTATTTATGTGTTGTAATACACCAAATGAGCTGCCAAGCCGGGATTAGAGTCAAGGGACTTTTTGACTCCCATTGCCATGAGTTTACATTTAGAAAACAAATCTCTCAATGCCGTACATTTTTCTGTATTTTAAAAAAAATGTTTATAATCTTTGCCTAATATCAGTGTTACTGACAAATACAAAATCTGCTCTCCTTTTTCTTTTTTTTTCCCCCAAGCATTTAATGTCCAACCTGCAATGTGATTACTGCTAGTATTGATGTAAACATACATAGCAGTATGACATTCACAGACCTAGTGGTTAGTAGTCCTGATCTAAATTGCTGAAAAAACACATTTTCTTGTGTTTAATATGTTTTGGGTTTTTTTTTCCAGAGTCACTCTCAAGATTGGTAAAAACCAAAAGGCTTGAGATTTTGCTAAAGTTTAGGAGATCTGGGTACAGAGTATTGACTCAGATTATAGGGATGGGCTCCAAATGAGAGGTTGAGATCCCTATTTTTTTAGCATGTATTTTGATCTGGACTGTGGAAAATGTTTTTTTTTCTAATTTCCAAACAACTCTATACATTCGTGCTGATAAAATGCTGCATACACATGTGGCGGATACTTTTATCAATACAGATTTCCCATCTATAATGCATATAAAGCTGACATCTCAGCTATAACTCCAGAGACTTAATTTGCTTCTGAAATGAGCTCTGCTCTATGTCAGGAATAACATACTGCCATGGTAATAAACTGTAAGCTCCCCTTTATGAAATGTTAATAACCCCCTGGATTCTGGCAAATTCCTGCTTTTCCACATGGTGCCAATTATAGTGAGACGAAAACAGAGGTATATAAAAACTTAGGCATAGTCAGTTTTTGTCCTTAGGCATGAATAATTAGGATGAACAAGAACAATCATTAATATAGTAAATTTTCTCTGTGGGTGCATCTTCATGTATATGAAAAATGGGACTGTATTGAAAATAGAGTCTGAATGCAGAGTCTGCATTTATTTTTCCTGAAAGCATTTTACCTGATTTTTTGTGTGGCTCATTTTTGCATAAATGTATCATGACTGTGACAAACACATGAAAAGCAAGTTTGATGAGAGCTCAGTCCAACTACTAGCTCATTGTGTGCTATCATGTATTCTTCTTATTAAATTGATAGTATTCACAGCCTGGTATTCCATCTTTGCTATTGATAGAGGTATCATTTCACATCAGGGCCTTATGGTCATATTATCCTTACTAAAACAACAATTGAGTAAACTGTATTTCTACAAGGCCTGCCCCTACCACTCAATACATTTGGCAGGCAGGTTGATTATTGAGAAATCTGAGGTAAAGGACTCTGTTCTTTGTAAGGCCCAATCATGTTGCTGTCAGAGCGTATATGGCAGCTTTTTGTGTACTGTTATCTAGTGGTAAATAAAAAAGCAGGTGAATCTGTCTGCCCAGTGTTCTGGACAGGACAGAGAAAAGAGGACAAACTTTGTATTTCCCAAATTAGAAGTGATTAAATGTCACCTTCTTGTGTTGCACCCTCTTTATGCCACTGTATGTACTTATGTGCCATGCCTGATTGGAAAATGAGATCAAGAGGTATACAGAAACAGATGTGGATTTTTTGTTTGAAAAACAAGCTCTAAGTGATTAATTCTAGATAAGAGTCTCTGAAAGTTCTAATTAAAACTTAAAATTTCTGTTTCTGTATTATCTGTTCAAACTCATGGACATTATCTCTCTGACATTTGAGTTGGAAGAAAGGACGGTATGCAGATATGATATTAAAAAGCCCTAATAACATTTAAAAAGAGAAAAAATGAGACCAACAGACTCATTTATAGTAGTGACCCAATTACTGATATGTATTGTTACTCTATATAAAATATTTGTGCACAGCCACAAAGAAATGTAACTCAGCCACACAAATACTATGTGGAGGTGACTGTTTCAAATCACTCTTGATGGTTGTTGCACTGAGCAGATATTTAGGACAAGGGCTTGGTAAAGAATTTTCAAGTGGGTTAAGAACCAATAAATGTCTAAAGATATCTTTGAATAGCTTTTAAAGCTATTTTATTCATGATGGGCTGACCTAAATACTACGGATGTTTACTTGTCTCGCTCCTGCAGTAGATGGGGAAAGATAAGTTGAAAGTGCCAGAAGCTCTCCGACATTGCCTTCCCTCATTTTTCTGTGCTGTTTGAAGTGTGCGTGATTTATCCAGAACTCTTAATTGCAATGAAATTCCACCTCAGTGGTGGTCTGCTATCCAAAAAGCCCACTCTTCCGAAGTAAGGACAAAATTTTCCCCTTAAAACTTTTTTTTACTATTGTTCTATCAGCAAACACTTTAGCAGTATTCATGCATCCAAGTGTTCAACTCCCATGAATATTCCTTGTGGTTAAGGTACCTTTTCTCTTGAAACATAATTTATTAAACATTGTGAAGTTCGTATAGGCCAAAACACACATGAAAATGTTTTGTTAAGCTGCCTGATATAACAAAGCTTACATTTGTTATGTGCAGAGATCCACTCAGATATCATAGATATCTGGATGACCTGATAGAGGTCACTTAAAAGGCTTGAGTTTATTTGTATATAGTGTTATACAAATTCAAAGCCCTATTTCAGTGTCATAGGTAATGAAGGAAAGAACAACACCCTTCTGTCCATGACTACAAATTTCTCCTTTACAGTAGTGCTCCCCTTCCCAGTGCAATCAGTAATATGAATTATCATCTCTGCATGCATTGCCTTCTCATATTAAGCTTTGTCATCTGGATATTGTCATTGCTGTATTTGTCCCAATGCCCTCTCTGTTGCTGCCCTGTTCCCCTTGTCATCAAGTACATACAGAAACCCCAGACATACTGGTATTTACCTTATAAATACTGATCCAACACTCTCTGTAGGACTGACTGGGGTGTCAATACTTGAGTTTCGGAAGCTGTTCCAACTTTCAGAATGAAAAACGGAGTCCTCTGAAGAGTTTCCTTTTCTCAACATTTTAATGGAGTTAACTGCAGATTTAGGTAAATTCAGTTCTACAGTGATTCTTGAAACTTACAGCCTTTCGCTGCTGTAGGAAGTGCTGTCTTGGTGTGAGTCCAGCTCAAGCCAGATTTAAAATCAGTTAATGAGTAACATATTGATGCGACGTCATAAGGGAGTTTACTTTTTTATCCGCAGCACTTCATAGGTTCACTTGAAAGCAGAAATCATCTAAATCTAAGTGCACTGTGTCTTTGAAATGTCATTATTAATAGCAATATCTTGTTTCGATGAATTAAGAAGGAATGTAAAACAAAAACTCTTATTTCAAATGATGTTTTGCTGACATTTTACCAAAAACTGCGATGTGGTCTGTTATAAATTCTACTTTGTGAATTATCTATCTGTCTCTAAGTACCCAAGTTTGAATAACATATGTATATATTTCAGACATTACTACATCCACCCGTCCTGACATGTCAGATTATTATATTGCACTTCTCTGGTGATAAATTTGTGCACATGTGTGCATGTACCTGCTATAAAGTCAAATCATTGCAGATCAGTTTAAAAATAGATAGTATTAATTCTCAATGCACCAAAATCCAGTAGGACAAAACCAGTAGGACAAAACCAGTCTGCCTAACCAGTTTTTCCATAAGAATTGGCAAACATTAACTACTAACTCAGTTTTCTGTTTGTTGAAGATTACTATAATGATTAGGTTGGTCAAGGAAATGATCAGCGATGTTTCTTTAGATTGCAAATCCTCACACTCAAGGTATCTAGAAGTTCTGTTAGACTTCATTTAGGACCTGCACGGTAGTGAGGGTTTCTCAATGAGACCAAACAAAGATGTTGAATGTAGTGCTCTCTTTCTATTCTTAGCATCTATAAACAGATTGTGAAACAATACAATTGCATTTGGACTGTCTTTGGACTGTTCACAGGTTTTATTTGTAAACTCAGAGACATCTAGTTATACTATGATGCATTTTTGCTGGTTTTTTTTTTTTTTTTTTGTCTCTGGTTTCTTTGCATAACTAAATACTTGGTCTTTTTAAATAGAAAATTTGTTTTGTGGTCAGTATTAAACTGTAATGAAATCTATAAATGTGTGAAACAGTAACTATTGAAATATAGGATCAGCATAATAGCTAAGAAGCAAAAGTAAAGATGAAACAGCTATTTCCTTGGAAGTGAAAATTCCAAATAAATGTCAGAAGTCTTGAGAGAGAAAAGGCAGAAAAGGAATGAAATACATGCTCTTCATCATCTTGGGTATTCCCTGCGAAACTTGTACTTAAGAAGCTGTATTTAAGCTACTTGGAATCTGACTTAATGCCTCCTTGAGTAGCTACTCTGTACATCTTTGGTTTCCTGCTACTTAGGCCTTTTTGTTAGTCTGCATTTGATACTACGTGATCACAGGCCAGACACAAGGCTGGCCAGCTAGGCAAAGTCTCTGTACTTTATTCCTCCTCCATAAAACAAGTGCTATAACCTTCAACAAATATTGTAAAGAAAAGCTTTTACCTTCTCTGGTCACAAGGAGAATTGGCCTTGACTGTTGTTTTCACATCTACTCACTTAGGATAGGGAGTCTTTATTCTTCTCAAAGAAACATAGATTCTTAAAACTGATTAGAAAACTTAAGTGACATACTGGGCTTGTAAGTTATTAATATGAAGTATTTATCTTTGAAAACAGTCTTTGTACAGTAAAATGTAATGAAAACCCTTCATTAAAAGTCAACTGTGTTCACTCTGTATGTTAAAGAACAAGTACAGAGAGAAGGCAATTGTTTTTTTTCCCCAAATTGATAATTTCAGGAACATTTTAGCAAGGAACAATTACCATATGGTTCCTTTATTCAATGTTATGAATCTTTGCTGTAGTTTACAAAATAGTCACTTTCTCTCACAGAGTACTGTGTCTGCCTCTAAGCAACTATTTTCTATCCTATGCTACCAGCAGGGTAAGTCTATATTTTCCAGCCTGCAATTATGTCACTACTTGCACGTCTGTACTGAATGACTTCTAGGTTTACCCATGCTAGTGCAGTACTAACCAGGTCAGGTGCTAGGGTAGGGAGTTCAATGCTTTTGTGTCTACACAGCTGGTATTATTGAGCTAGTCTAAGTTTAGCTCAGGCCTGACTACATAGAATCATAGTGTCATTTAGGATCAAAAAGACGTTTAAAATCAAGTCTAACTGTAAACCTAGCACTGCCAAGTCCACCTTATGAACTTTACTGCAGTGGGACTTGGTGTTATGTAAGGTCATGTACAGCAAAACAGGCTTGGGTGACTATGCCCTGAGACTCTTACTGCTGCTGCTTCTTAAGAGATCTTACCTTTCTTGAGTGTTGCAACAGTTACTGCCTCGATTAATGGAAAGAAGAGGAGCAAGCCTTTAAGATGCATTTCTGGTGGGAGCAGAGATATATAGTGGTGGTAGTGCTGTCATTATATGCCCAAGAGATGGAGATTTCCTCTCCTTCTTATCAGGCTCATACAAACTGAGTTTGCTATTGATTTCTAGTCTCTCTGCACAACTGTGATCTTGAGATGTTTTGGAGATGTTTTAGGGCTGGAAAATAGTAGATAGTTATTTGCCATTAGGAACCCGAAAAGGCTGATTTGATAACGCCTGTATAAAAGATAAGACTGGAATTCATGCCATTTTTATTTCAAGAGCATCTAAACTGTATGATCAATTTCGGGATTGCCATATTTGGATGCAAGGATATGCAAATCTTGTAGTTTATAATCACTAGGCAGATTTTTAAAGCAGTCGATCACTCTCTGTCTTTCTGACTCCTGGTATCCATGATTTTTTTTGGGGCATAGGTTTAGATAGCTACAGAAATGTCACATATAGAGGTGTGGGGCAGATACAGTACCTTATTTTCTTATCTGCTTGCTTCAGACCTCTTAGACAGATACTAGTATCTTTTCTCTTTCTGATGTGGTGGATCAGGTGTGGGAAGAAGTTGATACTCCTGATGGTGTGGCTATCTGCTGTACACGAACTTCTCCCCAGAGAATTGTTCTTCATCTTCTGAAGAAATTGGTAGCTGAGTGGCTTGTAAGCTGGAATACTTTTTTCACTTGGTCTCTTGCTGTCTCATACAATGAGAACAGCTTTCCCCCTTTATTTATGTTCCTCTTTCTTTAGTTTATTTTTCAAATCCATATGTGTATTTGGCCCAGTGTGTCCTTATTTTTCTCAATTATCAAACTATGCCCTTTAATTCTGACCTTTGTCACTGACACTCTGATATCGCTTACCAGCTAGACTAGATCTTGTGGAGTCTAGCACTTTACAATCGTTTCTGATAGGCAGGCAGAGAGGAAAAAAATGTGGTTGATGTCCTTGAACCTCATACAGTTTTATTCTCAGTCTGCAGCAGTCATCACTAAAAGGTTAGAATTTGTCCTGAAAAATGTACAAATATATTTTATTTTTTTAATACTCGTGACTACCCTGATTTATTTTTTTTTAATTTACAATGAAGTTAATTACTCCAGGAAAAGAAATGGTAGATCATTATTGCTTTCTTGATCCCTGGAGTATTTCTTCTGAGGACAGTGATACTAGGAAATATATTACTAATGCCAATTGTGTTGCACTCATTTTAGGTCCTTATGCCTTTACTAAAATGTCCTCATGTTATTGGATAGGAAGCAAAAAGTGATGAAATCCGGGTATTCAAAGAAAGAGGTTTCATTTATGCTAGAAAAGCCTTTGTGCCATGTGATAGGTGACTGCTAAGAAACTACATAAAGTTCTCAAGTTGATGTGATGATAAAGGGAGATGTTGTTAACAAAATATGTAAAGGGATGTTGGGAAATATATTCTGAACAAAACATTCTGTTTTATTATCATCCAAGAATGAATCAAATCAACAATAAACCAGCTGCTGTACTTGTGGCAGAATGTCATACTATTGATTTGGGATGGTAGTGAATGCTATTATGTAGAATCGTGTAAGAGTTTACATCTTGGCTGGAGTGCAGCTACAAAACGTTATAGATTTTTTTATAAAGGGCAGGGGAATTGATGAGTGGGCATTTTATCAGTTTGCTCTGAGTCTCAGAATTTACAGCCCTGTAAATTGGAATAAGAGTGTGCATTATTCCATTATGATCCCTACAATTACTGGGTGGAGGATAGAGGGAGCAACATTTAACTAGTGGCCTGAAGAACTGAGTTCTTGCTTTATGGGTTTAGCATGCATAATTTTTGTTTTCTGTCATATATACAGAAGCAGCTGCCCTGATTCAGAAGTGACATTGTCTTTCATGGTTAGGATTGCCTTCAGTTCTTGTTTTCCTTCTCGCTGCACAAGTCTGCGCAAAAATTAGTATTTTTCCTCCAAACTGTACATTTGAAAAGTGCACCTTTCCACAGATAATTCCAGAAGGAAAATCGGTTTGGACATTTTAAGATAGGTTTTATGGCTAGTGTTTGATATTCCTTGTTCTAATCTTAGATTTCTGGGTTTTCCTCTTGAACTGGGGTTTGATCTGTCCTACCCTATACTTAATTTGCAACAGTGAGATACACTTAGTTTGTATGTCGGTTGTGCCTATTTCTGCTTAAACTTAAACAAGTACTGTGTTATGTGGGATGCTATGGGATCTGGATGCTACGATACTGAGGATTGCTGTGCCTCCTTTTGTCCTGCTCTGAATGCTGCAGAAGACCCAGAACTCATAGAGTCACAAACACATTTACAGAGCAAGGAGACAGAAAACTGCTTCAACTGGTTAGGTGCAGTGAGAGAGGTAGATGAATATGTAGAATGTGCCATAGAAGAATTCATAGAAGAATGACACCTAGAGGTACATAGGAATGAACTGAATGGTGTGGTTTGTGGAAGCCAATGACTGTTTTCCTCTCTAGTAATCTTGCAGTTGGAACGTGCACTTAAAACTATGTCTTTTCTGCTCCCTGGTGTGGTGGTCACCTCAGGAGATGCTGTTTCCTTACTCCAGTGCATGAATGATCCCCTTCCTCCTCCTGGAACTCCCATGTGCTTAACGTCTGGAACACATAGCTGAGACTAACCCACCTGAAATACTTGGGCATATCTGTATTTGGATGCTTCTACCTCCAAGCAGGAAAACCTTTTTTAAGAAATAAACCCTCATCCGATGAACTTGGAAAAAAGTCACTGCGGTGGAGAACTGGGTCTGATATGGGGTTATGAAAGGCAACTTTAACTTAGAAGATGGGGCTTTGTGAAATTTTCTTTTAAAAGAGGGAAATGCCAAATTCTAAAAATTCAAACTTTAATGCTTGAGAAACTGAGGCTGATAAGGAAATATAAGACAAAAAGTCTCTGAGTTTGTTGCCCTGTGTGAGTGAAATACTTAGGTTTGTTATTAGCAAGAAAAAAACACATTGTCTGGTTGAGTGAAAGACTATTGCTGTTAATAAAGCCTGGATGTTTGCAGGATATGCTTTAAAAAGTTAAACAAATTCAGCTTTGTAAGCGACTGCATTTCCCATTCTTTAAGTGATGTCTAAAGGCTTGCATTAATATCAGTCCAAGCACTAAAAAATGTGAATTCATCTATTCTCTGCAGTACTGGAATACTACTACTACTATCTTTACACAACTCAATCCGTTGAGTTTGTCCAGGTCACACTTTCAAACTTTTTGTAGTAATGATGAAGATTACAGACATGCATGGAGTAAAATGTTGCTCAGAATGAGAAGTGACAATATTTTACCAAGCTGGTGGCTGCTGAAATGAAAGGAAGAAATAAATTCAGTAAACAGCATTGTGATATGTTGAAAATTTCTCCTTATCCATAGTACTTTCATCTTTGAGGTGAGTTTATAATAGCTGCCTTCTGGCTAGACCTCTGCTTTATTAAACAATTTACTTGGTAAATGAAGTATTGGTATGTACAGTGTAAAATACCATTGCTGACTGTATAGTGACACCTCCTCTCGAACACTGCATGGCCAAAGGCATTAGTGAATAAAACAGAAAATTTTAGCAGTGTTTACCTACTGTAGCAGCACCAAGAAGATGCATGAGACAGTAATAACATCCATGAGATAGCAGCTGGTAACACAGTTGTCAATAAAACAAGAAAAAGGTGGTAATAGGAATGAAACTCCAACAAGGCCAGCTTTAGTATGTCAGTGTAACAAATTGTTAAAGCAGGAATGGCATTTGAGGCATTATACAAAACCCCACCTAGGTGAACAGAAGCTTCACCAGACTTCTGATCCAACCAGTGTCAGACAACTCTGTGTTGCAATAGTGAATTTAATTAGTAGATAGGAGGTATAGGAAAACCTCACTTGACAGAAAATTGCTTACAGTAATCAATAAAGATGATCTGAACAAGTCATGTATTTGGTTGCTTTGATTTTCTCAGGGAGTGATTAGACTAGTCCATGAGGAAACCAAACAAATTCAGGAAATTTAAGCACTTCAAACCTGTTTTTCTGTTCTTTATAAGAAAATTGGCAGTTTACTGCTCTTATGTAGTCCTGATCAGAATATGGGCTCAGCTGTTAATATGTTCCCTTTCTACCTCTTACCATATATTTTTATTTAACACAAACAATAGGAGGAAGTGTTGGAGAGACAAGGTTAATCTTCGATGATTACACAGTAGAGTGCTTCCTGAAAATAAAATAAAAGTACATATTTTGTTAGAAAGAAACTTTTTCCTTTTGAGTGCCTTTTCAGAGGTGAAATTCTATCCCTGCATAGGCAGACATCTCTTTTTATGTGCTGTCTTTCTCGGTGCAACTGTGTTAAAAGCAAAATAGTTTTTGACCAGGCATGACCATTAGAAGGAGCCTTGTCAGTGCAAAAGGGGAACTAAGGTTTAGTGCATTTCTTTTCCATTGAAGCTCTTATATTTAGCTCGATTTCTGTTTACATAGGCCTCACGTCTTTTCTGCATGAGGGACAAAGATGAGCACAGAAATTACATTGTTCAGAAACAAAAATCCTGTTTGCAACCTGGATATTCCTTTGTTTGGTTTCACTCTTGTTTTTCCCTTAATTTGCTTAACTTATTTCATCCCAATTGAGTTGCTGTATATACTTATCCTTTGTAGAGCAGTATTTGAGGCATTTGCCAAGTTGAGTGATTCCATCTGTCCCTCTTGCCACTGCTTGTTGGAATACCACAGTTTAGCCCTTGTGCCTGTGCACTGGTGAGACAGAAGGCTGCCTATCCAGACCTCTGGGGCTGTTTCTCCTCTCAGCATGAGGGAGGCAGTGAATTACCTAAACTGAGGGTGTCAATGAAGGCTGCTGCTGGAAAGCACAGGCTAGGTGAGCTGAACTCTGTCATCCCTGTTGTTATTTAAAAGACCCATAGATGTGGCACTTGAGGGCATGGTTTAGCCCTGGACTTGGCAGTGCTGGGCTCAGTGATCTTAGAGGCCTTTTCCAGCCTAAATGATTCCATGCTTCTAACTCAGCTGTAGACCCTATCTGCTGCTGCTGTGTGTCTGGTTGTGTAGCAGGGCTGCAATAAAGGAAGGAGTCTGCAGAACTTTTCTGCAAATGGGTGAGGTGTTGGACACATGTATTTTTCTTTTTTCTTTTAAAAATCTTTTTTTTTTTTTTTTTGTCTGAAGCTTGTAGGCATACAGCCTGCATGTCCCTAATGGGAAGATTTATTTTAAAGTACACATCAGTTAAGACTGATTGTTGGGGCAGTATTTACTATTTAAGAGAGTTTGTACCACATCAACTACTTATAAAGAAATTGCAATTAGGGAGGGATACTTATAACAATAGAGCCTTATTAGTCTAAAATACCTCTGTGCATGTTCTAATGAGGAACTTAACATATTGTACAAACAACACCTAATGAAGTTGATGCCACCCTTGAGAGCTGAATAACAGACCTGTTTTTATAATCACATTAAGTGAAACTTGAAGATGTGAAGGTATTTGGGGAAGGTTAAAAGAGCTCGACTGATTTTGATCTAGTCTCTGTTACCAATTAATGCTGAGTGTTTGAAAAGTCTATTCAAGCAGCCCATGTCACTCAAATAAGTGAGACAGGGAGTCTTCAAAAATTCAACTCTTCAGTGTGATCAGCAATACAGAACTGTGTCCTTGAAGTACCTAATACTTCAGATGAGTCACCTAAAGCTATTGTTTGGCTCAATTTGCAGTAGTTAGTATTGCTTAAAGCAGCTGAATCGTGATAATTTTAGTCTGTTAATCTCTGCATGCATTCCTCAGTAACTCGGGTTAGGTTTTTAGCAACCTTCTTTACGTGCCTGTTTTAATATTCATATGGCAACTTTTCCTATCCCTAGAATGAAGGTGAACAAATTTAAAACAGCAGCAAAGTTGACAACTTGCAGGAAATGCTTTTGTATTAGTCAGTAGAATATGTAGAAACATGTTTGAAAATATAAGGAAGCATTTTTAAATTCTGTACTAGATATGGCAAGCCTTTTTTACTTTTCAGTGATTACATAGTTTGTTATTAAAAATTAAAGGGATTGGAATTTCCATCCAGACCATTACTCTGCATTATGCTATATTGAAAAATATCTTCTACACTGAACAAAAAAATGTAATAAGCTACCTGGTAAACTAATAGCATAAAAAGCCCAAATAAGTTGTTGATGCATGCAGAACAAACTTTTATGTTGAAAACTAAGTACAGATTTGTAGGTGAGTTTGTTATGCCAAGCTATTAATTTGTTATTGATAATATAGTAGTACCCTAAGTGAACAAAATCTGTTTAGACAGAAGACATAGACCAGTGTTCCAGTAAAATTGGAAATAATACTTCAAGGCTTTTTAACATCTAGCTATAAATTCCTAATATTATTTTTCATTACTAGCAATTTAAAATTATAATAATAATGCCTATTATTTTTCTGAATTATTTAATGTGGTAGTAAATTGTTTGTGTTAAGGAAAGACACAAAATATCAGAAACACTTATTTCTCACTTGATAGTTTTCCTGGTAACCTTTAACATTTTTGTCAGTTTTATATCTAAAAGGTTAAATTAAACCTCTACAGTGATACTTTGAATAAATTTTGGTTCATAATCAGAATGGTTGCATAGTTTAAGATGTTTGATTTTACGTCCACCATTCTAATGCTGTATTAATCCTATGTCATAGAATCATAGATTTACCGAGGTTAGAAAAGACCTTCAGCATCATTGGGTCCAACCTTTGACTGAACATCACTATGACAAATAAATCTTAGCACTGAGTGCTATGTCCAGTTGTTTCTTGAACACCTCCAGGAATGGTGACTCCACTGACCTCCCTAGGCAGTCCATTCCAATGCTTAACCACCCTGTCAGTGAAAAACTTCTTCCTGATATTCAACATAAACATTCCCTGGCACAGCTTGAGGCTATGTCCTGTCTCTAAAAAAGCATCCTTAAAAACTCACTGCTTTATACTAGGTTCTTGAGTGTGATGATAACTTTCCATGTACAGCAGCAGTTTTCATCAGCAGATTTCTTTCTGTGTATTGTTATTTAGGCAAGCACTCTTATTTTTTCTTTGCCTAACATGTTGAAGCAAACTTTTGGGTTCAGGCTTGTTTCTGAGCTTTCCCTGAGAAGCTAGGAAAGGTAGATTGTAATATGATTCTTCACTGACAGTCTGCAATTATTGTCTTGAATTCTTCTCCTTGAACTTTAATTAGGCCTCCAGCAATAAGACACCTAATTTATAAATTCTTATGAATCTGCTAATGATTATGTCGCCACTGGTTTTCATTATGACTCTTATTTTTCTGATGCAGTCTGCTGTGCATTAATGGCTTAGTAGTTTGCACACTTTCTCCCTCCCTCATCTAGTAAAGTTTCCCTATGAGTTAACCCATTATTCCTCCCCTCCAATTCTACATGTATAACTTTCTTTTGTGTGTATGTGTGTAGCTTTCTTCTTCCACGACAAAATTACCACCTTTTGTGGTTAAGATGCCATTTTTACACCAAAACTTCCAGAAAATACTATATATCCTGCCCCTGCTCCCTGGTATGCCCTCAAGGGTTATGGAAGCGTCTAAACTGTTACTTTGAAATGAAGACAAAAAAGAAATAAGCCATTTGGAAAAAACAGTCTTGCTCTTTGTGTGCAGTGAACTTATGACATTTATCAGGGAGTAAACTGGAAAAGGTTCAGGAAACAAAAGGTCAGGTTCTGTTCCCTACAATCCAATTTTTTTTTTTTTTAATCTGCAATGTAAATTGTATTTTCTGTGTAAATGATTTTCAAACCTGTTGACAGTCTCTCTGAATTAATAAAGTAAGAAAAGTCTCTCAAGGTATAAATTAGTATTTGGTTGAATAATTTATGTTAGCACTAGAGCAGCCTAAGTCTTGGATTATTTTAGAGAACAACAGTTAAAAACGGGGAGAATACCTCTCCAAACTTGTAACACTAGGGCAAGGTTTAATTTTCTGAACTAATGAAAAAGAAAAAAATGTGATGGAGACAGCACCACTCACACAGGTGATGAGGAGAAAGATGATAAAATATTCTTCCCAAGCTTTATTCTGTTTTCTTCTTTTTCTTTTCAAAAATCGCTCCCCGCAGTGAGTTATTTTCCTGTTCTGATTCCTTTTTTCTTTTAAAGCCAAGGGTACTAAATATACGGAGGAACAGCACCATCTAGTGGATCCTGCCACCCTGGTGGCCTGTGCTGGGTGTTTGCCTTCCTCTCCCTTGGGAGACACAGTCAGGGCCCCTACACCTGCATCTCTTTTGCTGGTGCTGCAGCTACCAGTTCCCATTTGCTTGGGATGGTGGCTAATGCAAACGACAAACTACAGGTCCTGCAGTCAAGTTTGAAAGCACTATGCAAAAATTTAGTGCATGACTTTTCTACAGCTTCGGGTGAGTTCTGGATCTTTAATAATCCATTGAATTATTTAATTGTTCTGAAAACTATTCTGATAACATTTCAATTAAAAGCATCTTTTACAAATGTTTTCTGTCTTGATTATCTCTGCAGTGCATTTACTAATAGTTAAGACAGCTCTTCAGCAATGGTCTTTTTTTCAAAGGAAACGTTTTCCACTGTGATCCATTCACTGTTCTGACTCATAAAATGTTGTCTAAATGCAGTTTATTTTTGCAAGAATAGAATTTAAAGCTACTTAAGAGGTTGAGCGAAGAATGATGGAACAAGTGAGAAAAATGAGATCCTAAAGCAGCCAGATATCAAAACTGAAGCTTAGTAATTCACTTGTTATGAGTTACTTGGTAGTTTTAATGCAAAATGACAAAAGTAAGAAATTTATAAACAGGAGGAATTTTCATAAATCTTTACTTTGTAGAAAAAGTATGTTTATTATGTGGCTTTTTACTCAATGTTGTCTATGTTTTGTGTTAGTATTGCATTTTCTACATTTGAGATTACTGGATAACTCAGTAGAACATGTGTCCACCAGGTAGGAGTGAGTACTTGTGAGATCCTGCTACATAAGCTGTATCTCATTTTGTGATGTAGATGTTTGCGGTTTCTTAAGTATGAGGAAGGCTATAAAAGTTGTGATGAGAAATTCATAGACTCAGAATCATAGAACAGTTAGAAGGGACTCTAAAGATCATCTCATTCCAAACCCCACACCATGGGTAAGGTCACCTTCCACTGGACCAGATGGCTCAGGGCCCCATCCAACCTCATTTTGAATACTTTCAGGGATGTGGCATCCACAACTTCCCTGGGCAACCTGTTCCACCACCCTCACAGTGAAAAATTTCTAATCTTAACCCACCCTCTTTCAATTTAAAGCCATTCTCCCTTGTTCTATCATTACATGCCCTTGTAAAAAGTCCCTCTCCATCTTTCTCACAGGCTCCCTTCAGGTATTGCAAGGCTGCAATTAGGTCACCTCTAAGACTTCTCTTTACCAGGCTGACCAACCCCAACTCTCTCTCCCTTTCCTTATAGGAGAGGTGCTCTATCCCTCCAGTCATCTTCCTAGGCCTCCTCTGGGCTTGTTCCAACAGGTCCACATCCTTCCCGTGCTGGGGGCCCCAGAGGTGGACTCAGTACTCTAGGTGGGGTCTTAGGAGAGCAGAGTAGAGGAGCAGAATCACCTCCCTCACCCTTCTGGACATGCTGCTTTTGATGCAGGCCAGGATGCAAGTGGCTTTCTGGGCTGCAAGTACACATTGCCAGCTCATGTCCAGCCTCTTGTCCACCAGTACCCTCAAGTCCTTCTTGTCAGGGCTGCTCTTGATCTGTTCATACCCTGGTCTTGATATCAGGGGTTGTCCTGACCCAGGTGCTGCACCTTGCACTTGGCCTTGTCAAATTTCATCAGCTTCCCATGGGCCAATTCTCTGGCTTTTCCACGTCTCAGGGTATTTCTCATCATCCAATTTATATGAAAGAGCTGTAAAATATTATGTGTTGGATATATTAAATCACAGGTCTGGAATTAGTTGTGGAGAGTGACATGTAATAGATCCTAATCTGATCTGATTGCAAAACACAAGAATTTAATATATCCTGAACATGATTGGGAAAAAGGTGTCTTCAAACGAGGTTTAGCTCTGGAATTTGGATTTAGAAAGAATTGTTTTTGTGTATGCCAGTGTCATGGTTTCAGAGCTCCAAAAATCTAATTCTCTATCTTCAAACCCCCTCTCACATCTCAACCTAATGTGAGATGGGTTTTCCAGACAACCACACAAGACTTAAATGGGGGAAAGGGAATATATTACAATGACTGTACAAATAAATATTATAATACATCATATACATAATCTTAGCTATCTCTACCATGACATAAGTATTTACAATGGAACAAATCTCTTCTCCCCTCCAAATAAAAGTCCAGGAGGGAAGAAGGAAAGATCCCTTCTTCAGAGCAGCAATGTCTCTAAGGCAGCGGGTTTATCTGTTTCGCTCTTCTTCTCATGCAGCAACTGGATCTCTGCCAGCACACACGAGGGGTATCCAAACCCCTCAGCCACCCGTCTTTGAACAAGGGTCTTCCTCCATGGGCTGCGTAGCAGGGACAAAACTCGCTTCACCACGGTCATATCACAAAGTGCAGGGGCATCTTCGTGAAAGTCCCTTCCTCAGGGGGTTCACCCCTGAGTCAGAACATCTTGGGCAGCTTTCAGTTGAAAGCCTTTGCCTCAAAAGTTCTACCAGAGCTCCTGTGCTCTGGCTCAGGCTGCTAGGCTTGGCAGCAGCAGCTGCGAGGGGGGCCAAGGTCACCCCCCCCCCCGCATTCCTTCTCCGTCCCGGTCCAGCTTCAGGACGCCTTTGAGCTTCTCAACTCCTCTCTCTCCAGTGCTGCAGCACTCCTCTCCTTAAACAGGAGTCCATCATCCTCTTTTCTCGGAGGTCTCAGAGGGGTTTTGGGGGGTCTGGTTCAGTTCTTACCCCCAACTTTCTCTCTCTCTCTTCTGCTAGCTCTCTATCTTGGCTTGAGCAACTCTGAGTCTTCCTTGGCTGCATGCTGTTTACTGTTCCTTCAGTTGTCTCTTGGCTCTTAGCCACAATCTCTGGACACTGCAGCCGCTTCTGCTGCTCATGGTGGAGAAAACTTCTTTAGCTTTGAGCCACAGGTACTTAGCCCAGCATTACGCTGTTCCAAGTCCCTGCAGTCCCCCCCAGCCAGGGGCTGAGGGGCCCCAGAGGCCCCAAGGGGCTCCGAGCCCCTTTTCCTTGTGGCCTCAGAACATGGCTACCACTTCTACCACCAAACTACCACCAAGCTTCTCTTCCGTTTGTTTGTGGTATGTTCATATTTCGCAGAAGCGCTCATTGGTTAAAACCTCAAAACTTCCAGTGTCACCACCCCCTGGGGTTTTACCATTTTATAACTTCAGGGGGGAAAGCTGTTTCCCCCCACTACAGCTAGGGAATTCATAGTTGGTCACAAACCATTCATGATAACTGTATAATCCATAGTTTGTCTGCTTTCTGGAATACACTTGTTAATATGATAAACGCTAATCCAAACTGCCTAATGTGTGATACAGTCTTGCAGATGCAGATGGTGCAATAATCTATCAGTGGATCAAACTTGGTTTAAAGGTTGTTGCCAAGCTTGCGCTTGGAGAGACCCCATTGATAACAGTGCTTCATTTGCCAGGATGGTGCACAGAAATGTGATCAGGACAGAGAGGCTACTTTATGTATATGAGAGATCTCTGGGAGTAAATCAAGGATCTAACTTTTGCTTTTCCCCTGTAGTGATGTACTAGTGTACTGGAAATTATATACAGAAGTGAGTATACATCTTAAAGTCTGAAAATTCAATGCAAACTCTTCCGCGGAATTTTTTATGGGGGGCAAAATGTTTTTGTGTTTTTCTTTTATGGCTTTTGTGTGTTTAAAAAAAAACCCCATCCCCTGGCTAAAAAGGAGTGCATAATCCTTTAAAAAGGACTAATATCTTTAGGACCAAAAAAGAAGTATCTGAACAACATTTTATAAATTACACTTTTTCAAAGGAGATGGATAGAAGAGGGATCAGAAATGTCAATTGCTCCATAAATATGCTGAAGTGTTCTAGTTTACCTTAATTTTAACCTACATCTATCTGTTTCTGAACTTTTGACTTTAGAAGGTTTCTGCAGTGTCTAACTTCATCTCCTGATATGAAAACTGAATTTTTTTTGCCCAATTTTTCTAAGCAGTGAGTAGCTCTGCCTCTTGCATACAGATAGGCACAAAGTCCACAGTCAGGGTTCTGGATTACTAGAATTACTGGCTGCCTGTATTTGCATTGTATTTAAATTAAACATTTTATACATTTGCTTATGAGGACAAGCTTTGTGGGCTTGAGAAACAGTATTGCACAAATTAAAAGAAGGATTGAATGTGCTTGAGCTCTTTTTCATCATAAATGCTAAATTTCATAATTTAGTTACCTAGATGTGGGATCAAATATTTTCTTAATGGACATTAAATGTGTCTTGGCTTGGTTCCTTTGACCTCAACGTGGCAAGAGTGTTGAGGCTGAAATTTGCCGCAAATTTCCCAAATCTAGTTATTAGCACAATTTTTTTCCTCAGTTAAATTGCATCCTTATTCTTGTAGGTTTCTTTCTCCAAACAGCTGTTCAGATTGTAAGAGGTTGCCCTTCTTTTGTGACTGAAGATGAGAATATTTAGTATCCTCTTGATTTGCTTCCTGAGCAAAGTAGTCCTTCAGATATTTCAGTGTTGAAAATAAAGCCTTATCCACTGTACCTTTTGTTGTTGTTGTTATGGTAACAACTGGATCCACTAGTGCACATTAGGAAAGACTTGGAGGTGTTTTGATTTCTTATTATGTTTGATTTTATTGGATGAAGCCTTTGTGTGCAGCAAGGCAGAAGGGTGTCAGCACACTCCTTGCAACAATCAGCACCCTTGGCAAGAATGAACCATTAATTTTGGTAATACTTCCCGTGTTACTTATTCAGTGGACTTCCTTGTAATAAATACAAAACTCTTCTCTCATCTGCCAGTCAATCAAAATGCAGGCAATTGTGTGCTGTTGGCAAATTGGCCTTTCAGCTCATCCCAAACCATGGAAATTAAATCCAAAGTGTGCAGATGGTGATATGCAATCTCCAAGGCCTGTTATAAAGTAAGATAAAACTGCTAGCTGAATGTGCCTCTGTTTACTTATCCTCAGAGGAGCTTCACCTGGTATATGAAATTCATGATGCTTTGCTTTCATTCTAGGATACCTTGTCTTTAAAAGGTTAAAGAGTATGTTGGTGAAATGTGCAAGGAGTGCAGCCAAGAAAGGCAAGCTGACCTGGCCTGCATTGCTTTACTGAGGGTACACAGCAAAGGCTGCACTGGGTCCTGTATTGCCTTTTGATTTTGGGCTATGCAGCATCAAAATGCAGGCATGCCCTGTGGGGCTTCAGCTTTTGTTCTTGATACCTCATTCAGTCTCTGTATAGTTGTTTTGGTTCTTTTGATAAAAAATGTGCTCTTGGAGAGACCAATAGTCTCTGCAATTTCACATGTAGAGTTTCAAATGCCATTCTAAATAGGTTACACCTGTAAAATGTTTGTTTATCTGAAAATACAGCTAATACCAAAAAATAAAGGTTAAAGAATTCAAAAGATGATTTCTTTTTTTTAATAGTCTACACAAATTTATGGTTTGTATAATTCAAATACATTTTTTACCAATCAAATAGTTCTATGATTTGATTGATCTGGAATGGGCTTTCATTTTGTCAGAAATTAGGGTGGGAACAGCTGAGGCTTGCTAGCAAAATACTGTTCACATTCTTGAACCTTCCTAATGCTAGGACATGATTTCAACAAATAATAGAAGACAGAAGGAGAACACAAGTATAGTTGCACATCCTAAACCATCAGGACAATTTGTAAATTTCCAAGTTGACTTAATCAGATGCCTAAATGATGTAACTTTGAGTATGTCCATGTCATATTAGGTACACACTCAGAATGGAGTCCTGTCCTCATAAACATGCAGAGGAAACAACTGTTGCAGAAAAAAAAAAAAGTACTGAGAGATCCTGAAAGTTTGTTAGGCCCCGTATTTTGGCACACTCCTGGAAAAATGTGGGGGCAAGTGGTTGGTCCGACTTGTGCACCAGTTAAAGTGCTGCACTTGTGCAGTAATTTGCAGATACTCCATCTTATATCTCAGGAGATGCAGGATTAAAAGAAGGCTGAAATCCACGCAGGGACACTGAGAGGAGGGTCCATGCCGCTGCCTGGGGAATCCAGAAATGTATGCGTGCATGTGAATCTAGGAAGTTGTTGTGTGTGTTTATGTTTTATGTAAATCCTGTACTTGGGTGCTCTTGACCGCAATACCTTGGCTGTGGCACTGTGTGAGTGGTTGTGGCAATGTACCGTGCATGTCCTGTGTGTGTCTCTGGGATATGTGCTCAGCTTCTCCTGTGGGGCAGCCTGCACATGGGAAAGCAGCAGGCTCTCAGCCTGGGCAGAGACTCTAGTCACCAGGCACCAAGGTGTGATCAGAGTAATTTTGCATTTTGATGAATCAACAGAGGTGGAGCTAATGAGGGAAACTTTTCATGCTGTCAGTTTTAAAAAGTCTGTGAGGTCCTCTCCATGCCAACACTTCCTTTTGGAAGGCTTCTTCATCAATGGCAAAACAGATACCATCATGAACCCACCAAATGGGCTGAAATTGTTAGCTTTAAACAATTTTCCAGAGCTTCTTTGGAAAGGCAAAGTCATCAGCTTCACCAGAGCACTCCTCTGAACAAAGGGAATGGATTCTATTGGTGCTTTGGTCGCCACTGCATGTTTGGAAATGCTTTTTTTCCTTGAGGAATGCTAGATCAGCATCAGAAGGTGCTTTCTTGTCCCATCCTGGAGGGACAGGAGAATATGAGTGTTCTGCTGGAAGGGACTCATCCTGAGCAGAAGCGGATGATACTTCTACTAGAGATGACTCCCCTTTGAATTCTCTTCTCAGGGTTGGAGTAGAGTGATTCCTAGCTGTAGATATTTCCCTAGGCAGCTGGGCTTGTCCTGCCCGACAGCAAGTGCCAAGAAACTGGCACCAGCTGGCTGTGAGTTCCAAGGGGAAGCTCTCAAACATCACCGTGATGCTCCATGGTGGTGACATCAAAGCCTGTAGCCTGTGTCCTGACATGCTGAAGCAGCAAGGGAGGAAGCTGATGAATAGCAGTTATCTTTTATCATTTCCAGAGCTGCAAGTGTCTGAACTCAAGAGCTGAGCAGTAAATCCAGCTGCTGTGAAAGACTGGAGGCGCTGGCAAGGCAGTGCAGAGTCTCATTGTCTGTAGGAGACGAAAGCCATGGACAAAGAGGGAAAACAACAGCATTAGGCCTCAAAGTGCCCCAATGAGGAGGTTACTCTGTTGGGCACCTGTCCCACATGCAGAAGTGTCCTTGTCCTCTTTGTTGTAGTTGTGGCTTTGGAGCTCCCACTTGAGAGCCTGCTTGAGCCAGAGTTGTGATGTACAGGGTTGGGGCTGCAGCCAGTGCCCAGCCTCCTGGGGTTGTGGGTGGCTCCTATCCTGGATGTTGGAATTTACGCTGCACATGCAAGTTGGGCTAGGAGGGGCGTCTGGGATTTGGATACACAGTGGCCCTGGCATGGCCAGAGCAGAGGCTGCTGCCAGAATGGACAACCATGGGAAACCACGTGTGCCTGAAGAGAGGCAAGACAGCCTCAGGGACTTGCAGAACTGCTGTGCCTGGCTGCAGGGCTAGAAATACGGTAAGCCCCAGCTATCATGTGCAGTGCGTCCAGTTCCTTCTACTCTACCCTTAGAAGGGTTCTGTGATTTCAGTAGCACTCCTTCTATCCTGGACAGTCCCTGTGATGCTCTGAGATTTCAGCAGTCTCCCCCTGTCTGGTCTGTGGAGCAACTGGAAGTAAACCACTAAGTGCATTTTGAAAACAATGCAAATGAGAAACATGAAATCCCTGCCTCCCATTTCTTTGCATGGGGTCCTATGCTTTCATTTTATATTTAAAATTCAGAAAGCAAGCCCCCATGTCTTATAAACATTCTAAATTAAGCTCTTCTTAGAGGAGAACTCCATTTGTGATTTTTTTTTGTTTTGGACCATTGACAGATGTACACTCATTGAATGACACTGAAGTTTTTCCCGACAGTGTAGCTGCTACTTCATAAGCAAGTCCTAATGCTGTATTGAAATTTATTACTTCATAACCATAATTTAATTCTAATAAATATATCAAGTGTCAGGAGCTTTGAACTGATCTACCAATGACTTGCATCTGTATTACATTATTTCACTATTTTCTGTGCAATGTCTGTTTTTCTATGTGGCATTTTCACATACTTTTTCCAAACTAGTATTGTAACAATTTCCTCTTGGTTCAATAAAGTGACTGTAAAATTTTTATTTTGTACTAGTTTTTTGGAAGGGAGTCTAAAGATCTGACGAGAAACTGAGGATTAAAAATTAATTTCCAAATTAGGAGAGCTACAGTTTGTTGCAAAAATACAAAGGAGACATTCCCTTGCATTTATTAAACACCAGTTCAATTAATCTTGAGCGTAAAATTTGAGTGCTTTCAAAACTGTAGGTGCCACGAAACCTGAGGCAGAAAAAAGCCTGTCAGTGTTCACAGCATGTGTGGTATCTCTTTATTAAGTAGCACAATACTCAATTAGCAGGTACTGAAAAACGAGAGATTGAATAGTAGTAACTCCATTTTCTTGCTTACTGGTGAGTCACCGCTCTCCTCAGGAGCAGATTGTGTCCCTTCTTGAATAGTCGCAGGCAAATTCCTTGACTGCTGCCTGCAAGAGAGCTGCAGATCACATGCGTCTGAGAAACGAGTGATGTGAAAGCTTGCTTTTTGTAGCTTAGAGGTGTCTGAAATCCAAGCTCTGCATAAACCATTTTATTTCTAAGTAATTACTGCATACCACACCTGGTAGTGTGCTAACACATGCAATTTAAAAAAAAAAAAAAAAAGTGAGAAAAATTAAATCAGGTTTGACCCTACAAATATAGGTAATGATATTGCAGTTTTTCAGGAAGCAGTCGCTGTCGAGACATGGTATATCTGAGGGTCTTCCTATGTGTAATGGCATTCACATACATCAACAAAGGGGCCCCCTGGTGGTCTAGTGGTTAGGATGCAGCACTCTCACCTCTGTGGCCCGGGTTCATTTCCTGGTCAGGGAAACTCCCCCAGGCAGATGGAGCTCGTCAGCCCTGTAAGGCCATCCATCTAAGAGAAGGTCACTCTAAACAAACCTACGTTCTGAGACCCTCACTGCCACTGTCCAAGCTCACTCGGCCCCGGCAGATGAACTTTAGGATTAAAGGATGGGCTCAGTTCAGCGCACGCTGTGTCTCACCTAAAAAATCCACTGCGCAGGCTCGAAGGGTAAAGACCTTTCCCAAATCTTCGCTCGCGAAGACTGGCCATACTTATACATCAACAAATCTGTTCGGTAGAATCAACTCTAGATGTAAACATAGGAACTTGAAGAATTCAGTGTTCTTTGCAAAAACTAAACTTGGAGGATGTAATTTTACTGGTCAGAGGGAGCTGCAGCAAGACTTAAATATCTGGTTTCTACTGCTTTGCAAAATGTGTTCAATGAAAGGTAAGATGCTGAATGAAAACTCTGAAAAGCCATGTATGACTTGAGAATTTGGAATACTATGGAGAAAGAAATTGTAGTGTATGAATATGTGGAGATCCAAGGTGTTGTTCAGAAAAAAATGTATAGGCCTTTACAATTAGTAGAAGGAAAGACACACCTTTGCCTACAGAGTGGAAAAAGCTTACATCAGTACTTGCATTTGCAAACCTCAGCAGAGTTTGCCTAGTAGGAACAAGATCAGGAACTATACAATTGTCATCAGGTTTCTTTTTATGTGTGACTCTGGGAAAAAGTCGAGTTGTGTGTAATGAATTGAGCTGTTAAGCTAGAGTAAATAGTATGGGGTTTTGTTGTTGTTAGGAGCATTTTTGCTTGGTTGGTTGGTTTTTGTTTGTTTGGATTTTTTGGTTTTGTTTTTTTAATATCAGCTGTACATTGTCTAGTGTCCTGACAGAACAATAGTTTTAGTAATATTGTGGGAATCAATTGACACAGAAGGAAAGTTTATTTGTTTCCAGAGAACAATTTTATGTCCTGTGAGGCAGGACATACTTGACTTTTATGGGCAAATAGGGAGTTGGGACAGATGTTACATGAAAAGACAGTGGGCAAGGCAACACCTGTTACTAGATAAATATGTAAAAGTGCCTGACATCTTTTAGAGAGCACTTGTAAGACAAAGCCTGAGAACATTTTCCAGTGGTAAAGAAGAACTCAGCCAGGGCAGTGACAGAAATAAAAGTACAAAAATTAAAAAGATCTAGGTCTCTTCAGCTATTAAAAAACCCAACAAACCAAACCAAACCCAATCAAAAACAAAAACAGCAGAAAAACCCAGTACTGGAACGGATTCTCCAACAGTGAAACTTGCAAGACGGTGGGAGAAGGCCATAGACTCCTCATTATGCAGGCATTCAAACTTGCCAAATTTCCACTACCTGCAAAGGAGATAGAATTGTGAGGAGAGAGCTTAATTATGAATATTTTTTCTATTTAGGAAACTTTATTTGACTTCCAGGATATATTGCAGGGAGAAAGGAGAAAGAAGAGGAAAAACGACACATTTATGTTACAAAACATTTTCTCCAAAACAGCTTGTTTTGTTTAAAAACCAATTAAATCCACTCAAGATGCAACTTGATTTGACTTGAGCATGAGAACAGGTCTGAAGAGTCCCTTGTCATCATGCCACATTAAAATATTCCCCTCTGGGAGCAGTAATATTGTTCATTGTGATAATGACCTCAGTTGTTCAAGTATTATTGAAGAATTTAGTTGGACTCGATTACATGCATTTGAAATAGTTTTAGGCTGGGAGAAAAATAGAGGGGAACTGTTCCTTTTTGTAGTTTTTAACATGCAACATAGAGGCTTATGCTATGAAGTTTGGGCATAGGTGGATTATTCCCAAGCACTCATAAAAGATGATTTGGGAATACTACAGTTTCCAACAAGATATGTATAAGTAAATTTATACAGGACAATCTCTCACAGAGTGCTCTTCCTAATGTATTTTGAACAGTTACAATACTTGCACTGTACTAAACAGTAATGATGTTGATGTGAAAATAATAAACATTTGCAGCATAAGGTCCAAACTCTCAGAGATTTGTGGAGATTGAATGATACACAGACAGGAGTATTTGATGACTGGTGTAGAGGAAAGAGGAGTTAAAACTAAGGCAGATGAAACTTGTCCTTGAGAATTTAATTTCCCTTGCACACAGTCTTACTGAAATCATAATAAGTCACTCAAATCGAACTCCTACAAACAAACAAAACAAAACAACTCAAAAATCAAAGCCTCAGGTCAAACTCCTCACTAATTAAATGCATGCTACTTCTAACCCCGAGCATTCCAGTTCACATATGTGCTAAGATTTCACAGCTAAACTTTAGGGAATGGAAATTCAGTTCTGAAAACTTAATGAATCACAGTGCAGTGATTTGAAAAAGTTGTCATCATGTTAACTTTGACTTTCATGCTTTCATTCATTATTGGTAAAAGCAAAGAAATCATAATGCTCTCCTTTACCTTGCAGAGTATACTAAGGGAATACTAAGACGATGTTATGGGTGACAAACACTTCACTTTCTCACAGAAATTAGTAGGTCAGTATTCAGAATAAATATACTACATTGTGAGGCTGAGCTGAGTAATAAGAAGAACATGACAATGCTGAGTCCCCTCTTTTCAGTAAGCATCAGCATCTTGGTCACTGAATCACTCAGATAATTGTCTTGTAGAAAGAAATTTGATCATATAATTAAGGCTACTGCAATGCACAGGATAGAGAAAACTTGTCCACTTGAGCCTTTTTGCTTATATCACAACTGATATAAACAAAAATCTGAAAAAGTATGTGGAACTGGAAGAACAGTTTCTTTTTCCAAGTCTCAAATCCTCCCTAGTAAAGGAGGCATTCATGTCTTTTCTCTGTTGTGGGTATTTTTGTCCGAAGGTGCTATAAAAGGCTCTTCCGGAAGATGGAGGAACCCATTGTGGTGATCCTGAGGATGGAATCTGTGATTCTAAGAGGGATTGGTGTTGCCTGTAGAGCACTTCAGCTGCTATGTCACATATTCGAGATATTAGCTATTCTGATGCTACAGCTTTTTGAGGACCTCTTTCTTTACCAGTTTTGATCCTTCTGAGAGTGCAGTTCAATGAATAAGAACGATATGAGCAAGATAATGCTTATGTCTACTGCACAGTTTATTCTGCAGAAAGATCAAAGTATTTTGCAAGACAGCAAGCATCTTGAAACATTCTTAAGTATGAAAGAAACAAGTGCCATGCAATTCAGTTTTCTTTAAGGTACTGCTAACCCCTGCCGGTAGTGGAAGCTTGGTTTTACTGCTGCATGTGACTTTGAAGCTATTCTATCATGTTGTTTATGGTGTGGTTGTTTACCTGTTTAATATTTACTCCTCACTTTCAAATCATAGCCTGAAATGAAGTGAGGGATTTTACTGTAATTTAAAATGACTTCACATGAAATTTTTGAAAAGCTATGATAGCTGTGAAGACCAAGGGAAAAATCTGATTTATGGTTAGTTCTAAATGTAATTATGATTCCTTAAAAAAAAGGCCAAAGCTATAGCATCCAATCAACCTTGCCTTAAAATCTGTATGGAAGAAAGTAGTCTTAAGCAAAAATTAGTAATGCAACCACATTACCCACATATCTACATAAGAACTGGATGGATTTCTTTTCTGAAACTTTTATTGCTTGCAATTCCAAGAAGGTAATATAAACATTGAATTCCAGCTTGCTTCTGACCACTCTTTTAAGAATTTAGGCCTAGACCACAGCCTTCTTTTACAAGAAAACATAGCTCCATTTTCCACCATGTTGTTTCTGCTCTTATGGTTAATCAGCCAGCTTCATAATTCCTCAGTTTGAGAGCAAAATGTGCTGTGTATAGAGCACTTTTTTTCAGTATTTGATCTGTGTGACTTAGACAAAAGAGAAGAGTGAAGCTGAAATTTCTACCAGGTCACAGTGTAATTATGCCATCTACTGCTGCATTTTTGATATCACATTTGAATTGTCTGCCTAAGTGACAAATATCACCGTGGGCAATACATAGGTATAATTGTAGCAGAGATAATGGCTTGGCATGAGAAAGCATTGTTATGCTCTAAGTGATGTGCAGCTTTAAGTGAGACACTAAACACTGATCAGATATCTTCTGTTTCTTTAATCCCACCTTTCAGTGGAAAGCTCACAAATACTCACATAGAACTAGATCACTATTTACTTCCTTTTCATGATTCAGTTCCAGAAAGCAGAGATAATGACAGATTGGCAAAGAATATGTACCATAAATTGTCAAATCTAATGAGATTTAAAGGTTAATACAAAGTTTGAATGCAGAAGTCACTGAGAATCAGAAAGGAAAAGAAGGGTGCCTGAAGTACTGTTGTGGTGAGTTTGACCTTAGCTGCAGATGCCTGCCAAGCAGCTCCATCACAGGGCAGAGAAAAAGTAATAAAAGTCTCATGGGTCAAGATAAGGGCAGGAAGATATCATCCAGTAATTACAGTCACAGGCAAAAGAGACTTGACTTGGGGAAATTAATTTAAATTCTTCCAATCAAATCAGTAGAGAAATAAAGAAAAAACTAAGTCTTAAAACATCTCCCCCACAATCCTCCCTTCTTCCTGAGCCTAACTTTAATCTCAGTGGGGACTGCAGTCAGTTCATCATTGTCTCTGCTGCTCCTTCCTCTCCAGGGGGAGGACTCCTCACATTCTTCCCCTGCTCCGGCATGAGGTCCCTCCCATGGAGGCAGACATCCGTGAACTTTTCCAACGTGGGTCCTCCCCATGGGCTCCAGTTCTTCATGAACTGCTCCAGTATGGGCTCCTCTCTTCTCAGGGCCACAGGTCCTGTCAGGACCCTGCTTCAGTGCAGGCTTCTTATGGGGTCACAGCTGTCTAAGTTTTATTTGGCTCCCCGCCAAGTCCCCAAGACCCAGCACGAAAACCTCCGTCAAAGACCAAAAGAGAAAAAAAATTATGAAAAAAATCCAGGCTAGCTGGACTATATTAAAATATATATGTATTTATGTATAATCTCAAACCAAGACAGTATAGTACAGTTATATACAGTTGAAATACTATATACAATCCCAAAAGGGAAAGGGAAAGGGAAGGGGAAAAAAAAAAGGACAAAACCAAAATAGATATGCACAATCAAAAACTCAGGATCTAGCAAACTAAAGAATTAGAAAAAGAATATCTTACTACTTTGCTTGGGACAACAGAAATAGCGCTGAATGACCGCTGGCACCCTCCGCCTCCCAAGGCCCACAAGGCCTCAGCCGGCCCCACTCCCGCACACAGCAGAACCGACGGCAGGGAACCCGCGCCTCCAGAACCACCGGAAGGGAAGAGAGGAAGAGGCTTCTCTCTCTGTCTGTTTATATGTTGGATTACGTAAAGGAATAGGATGGAATACTTCCTTCCTTCCTTCCTTCCTGGCAACCAGGAAGGAAGGCCTAAACTCAAAACCATTACAACAGTCTATTCAGGCACCTGCCTGCTCTGACATGGGGTCCTCCATGGGCAGGTGGATATCTGCTGCTCCATGGACCTCCATGGCTGTCAGAGGAACAGCCTGCCCTCACCATGGTCTGTACCACAGGCCACAGGGGAATCTCTCCTCTACCTGTAGCATCTCCTTCCACTCCTGCACTGACCTGGGTTGCTGCAAGGTTGTTTCTCTCACCTATTCTCACTCCTCTCTCCCAGCTACTATTGTGGAGCAGTTTTTACCTCTTCTTCACTGTATTATCTCAGAGGTGCTACCATCACAGCTGATGGATTTGGCCTTGGCCAGTGGTGGGTTCATCTTGGAGCAAGCTAGCACTGGTTCTGTTGAACATGTGGGAAGCTTCTAGCAGCTTCTCACAGATGCTACTCCTCTACACCATTGCTACCAAAACCTTGCCACACAACTCAAACACAAACATAATTCAAATAATTCAGATATACTTTATATAGGACAGCCACTCCCCAACTGCAATTCTTTTTACTTGATTATTTTAATTTATTTTGCATTTAATTAGAGGATCAGTGTTATGCTGCTTCTACCTATCTCTCTTAGGGGCATGTCTAGTCTGCTCTCAGACAGGAATGGTTCTAGACACTGTCTTCCATTTCTGAAAGTCTTGGATATTAAGATTTTTTTGTTGGCATGTAAAGTAAAAGCTTTTGAGCTATTTCCTGTAGACAATGGATCTAAAGGATTTATTCTAATGTAATTTTTTTTGCCAAATTCTTTTTCATACTTCTAGACTGAATAACTTGAATTCCAATCCTCTAATTATTTTTACTGCCTTTTCTAACTGGTTCATATCTTTCTTGAATGAGTGCCCAGAACTCAGCATGACTCTGCAGCTAAGGGCAACTCAGTCACTTAAATGAGTGAAGAAATTCTTATGGCTGATAAAGCCTGTTCCATTATGCATTTCCTCTTGGATCGCAAAATACACTTGTTAATTCCTAGATCTCTTTCTGCAGTGCAGCTGTGTTTGGAGTCATGCATTTTCCTATGACTGTGAGCTGATTACCTCACAGAGCTTTGTAGTTGCTGTTATTAAGCACTGCCTAACCTCTGATGTAGTCTGTAAGAATTCAGTTAATTAAGATTTTGAGTTCTAACTCTGGTCCTTCCAGATCAATATTACGTGTAAATTTGCTAACAATACCTGTTATTTCTTTCATCCAAGTTGGTAAAGAAGTACTTTATAGTTCTGGACTTGGGATAGACTCTTGTAAAACCTCACTTCGTACCCTGTTCCAGTTTGTCACTAATCTGCTGTAATACTTTCGTTATTTAGTTTGTCCTACACACTGCTTTCTCTTAACTTGCCTTTGTATTTCTTAGAAGAAAATAATCTGAAACAGCTTTGTAATCAAAGCTTAAAGTCAAGGTATTAACACTTACTGTTACTCCCCATTCAGGATCTATGCCCTCTAAGGAAGAAGTGCTATTTACATCTCTACAGCACTTAAACATTCTCGTTCTCCTTTTTTCTAGAAGTCAGGTAATCTGACAGGGTTCAGAGTTTTAAGTACTCCTCTTTCTTTCTCCCTGTTTTAAATGTAGTCACCAAGTGTTTTTTCTGTCCTCAGTTTTCAGAGCTCATCCAGGTCTTTATGAAATCTGAAGCAGAACTGCTGACTGTTCTTGAGCTGCTTCCTTTGGCCTTTTGCAAACACTGGTTTTAGGAGTGTAAAAAGGGCCAATAAGTTGCCTGTTGCTGGCAAGAAAGCAGGTTCCTCTCCTCTGCTGTCTGCTCCAGTGTGCTGTTAAATGGGCTGCACCATTCATGGAGAGACTGGTCTTATTCTATTCAATAATTAATTTCAACAGCACTGCCAGCTTCAAAACATCCACCATGCTCCTAAATCTGTTGGAATTTTTACCTTTCTGTTTCTCGGACTGGCCATGTTAAACATTGATCACATCCTGAGTGAAGAAGGAGGCAAACTGGTATTGAATATGTCAGTCACTGAGAACTGAAAAGGAGAGCTTCCTCTTCACTGTGTATCAAGCCAGCTCTTTTGTGGTTGTCTTTTTATTAAATTACTTACCAAATAAGTTTAATTTCTTTTTAACTCTTCAAAGATTGGTTTTTCTAGATTTTCTTATCTTCTCGGTGTGTTTTTTTTCTTGTGCCTTTTTTTTTGGTTTATTTTGTTTGGTTTGGTTTTTTGCGTATGTGTGTTTTTACATTACCAGTGGTATCAAAGAATAATCTAACCTGATTTCTACTTTGAGCTTTCTTTTTGAAATCACTGAAAAACTGAATTAGCCAAGTCAGTGCTGTCCAACGCTTCCTTATCTTTTCATTGAACTGTGATAATTTGCACCTGTGCCCTTTAAAGGTCACCAGCTCTCCTCACTACCTTCTCTTTTCTAGACATCCATCCCACTAGACCTCAGTGACCACAGCTGTAGGGGTTATAGAAGTCTGATTTCCTGAAGGATATTGACTTTTTCCCATGGTTTTCTTCCTAAAATCCAGAACTGTTATTTTTATCCTTATCCTCATCTAAGTTGCTTTCCACATTTATTCTCTGTCACTTCCAAACTGAGCTTCTGTCTCATATTTGTATTTAAAGGATGCCCCCGTGTTTCGGAAGAACTCTCCTATATCCTGCTCTATTCCACTACTAAACATGGAAATTGCATGTTATCATCAACTCTTAGTGCCTGGATGACACCGCTAGTGCTCATAGAAAGCAACATGAACACTGACCTTGCCAGCCAAATTGATATTAAATTTGTGCTCTGGCACCTTTCTTGTTTTCAGCTTGTGTTTTTTAGCACTTTTCAGTTACTTAGTCCCTTCCGTAATTTGGAAGTAACAGAAAGTACACACATGTATGATATTATAAAGCTACACTTTGTATTGATTGCTTTTCTGAAGAAAAGATATATTATTCTAGATTTCACATAAACTTCATATGAATTGTCCTCCAGCAGGTATCAAATCATAATCTAAGTATTATTATCACATATTATTATAAGTAGAATCATCCTTTTATTCTTTCAGGGCTCAATGGCAGATTTGTTTGTAACAGAGTATAAAAGAATATTGCACTGGAAAAGGGGAATTATAGAATTGAATTATTTCCTTGTGTTTTTAAATAGTGTTTAAAGTGATGTTAATCTTGTTATTATTATGCATGTAAGAAGGGCAGAAAAATAGTTATTAATGTTTCTTGCAAATTCCACTTAAACAATGAAAAAAACCATTGGAACGTTCAGTTCTCTCACAGCTTCCTGATTTTGACTTCAGGTAATGGTATCAAGTAAGGTTTGCAGAGCTTGGAATTCCCAGTGCATTGCCATACCAAAATGTAGTAAACCTGTCCTTATGGCTGCAAAAGTCACAGGGAAGATACAGGGTTGAAAAAAAGTATTAAAACATGAGAGTCACAGGAGCCCCTCTGATCCTGCTATCTACTATGTAGCAAACCAGTTGATATAAATCATAGACAGCACTACCTTTAAATATAGTCAGGATATATACAGATGTAGATATATTTATGTGTACATAAATACATACATATCTGCCTTGACTACATTAAAACATAGTCTTGCCTTTGATTTATATCAGCCAGTTTTTCCTATATGCAAAGGATCTGAATACAAAGCTATCTAAAAACCCCCACAGGTGTTGGAATTCAGAAATAATGCTCATTTCGTAGAAGCATACCCTTCTAATAACTCTTTCCGGTTTTGAAAATATTTTAATTTCTACAAAAACCTTAGGAATATCTTTATACGGAAATGTTGTAAGCTAAAATGTATTGGAATCTGTAAAGGGAAGGATTGAATATTCACTTATGTAGCAATGGAAGCAAGGTGGGAAGGGAAGAATTGATGAATGGATGTTGGAGCTTTCCATGGGTATTATGCATGGATATGTTTGTGCATTATGTTTGTGTTCCACCACAGAAGTGGTGCTTCTGTGGCTTTTGGGAACTGTAGTTTCAAACTGTAGTTTCAAACCCCCATAAAATACATGAAGAAATGTATGACTTGCAATGCTGCCTAAAATAGGGAAAGTTTTCTGGACAATATTAGTATAGGTAAGGTAGAAAATGTTTCTTTTAGTAAAGTGCATTTTGGTGCAGCAAATACATAATGTGCACATGAGTGTCCAGGGGTTCTACAGTTTTATAGTACTAATGCATCCAATCTGAGAACAATCTGCCCCCAGGACCCCTCCAGACCTACCCCCCTGGCACGCCTCCCTGGAACTGAGTTGGAGGTCTCAAGACCCCTTTCTTCCTCATCTTCTTCCTCCTCACAGCGTGCACGGCCTTTGGAGCTCCTCCAAGGTTCCTGGGCCTTCAAAGTTCCTTTGGCTATAATGATATCTTATTATTCTGGTCCAGATGCACATGTCCTGAACAAGATGTGCTTGGTAAAGTCTTTTCCCTTGAAAAGAACATTAAACAAAATCTGAAGAATTTAGAAAATTTGACATGAAGTGTGAGAACAGGGTTTGGTAACTGTCAACTGCTATTTTAAAGTGTAGGAAACTGTACAGCTATACTAAAAATCCATATTTGCTACAAATCTTAAGAATCCTAAGGCATCAGCAAGAGCAGAGAATTGTGTGCATATGTTAATCTATTACATTTATATTAATTTGAATGATAGCTTTTGTAAAGATGTAACTGCAGAAAACTATTAAGACACATGGAGAGGAAAAAGAAAAAGCACAGGAGAAAAGGTTACCTGAAGTGTTCATGTATGTTTTTCTTTAGCTATGTATTGGCTCTTTTTCTACTTTCTGAATTACTGTGTTTTGTTTTTCTACTGACTGCCAAGATAAATATTAATGAAAGTACAGAAGACCTGGAAGTGGCTCAGTTGAACACATCCTAAGCTGGTAGTAGCTTCAGCAGGTGTAGGAATTATTTTTTCCCATTCATTCAGATAAAATAAAATTAATATATTTTCTAGCAATCATGAAGCATACCTGGAAACTCACTGCATATACAGACATGAGCGAATCTTTCTGTTGCTAGAAAGTTTTTTTTTGTTAAAAGAGCTTTAAGGTGCTATTACCAAAGGTTACCTACTAGGGTTTATTTTAGTTCTTGTTTGTTTCCCTAGTTGTTCATTTTGCCTCATTTTGACAAGCAAGTAGTAGTTGGAAGTGTTATGATGGTGCAGTTGGGATAACATGAGCTTGCTGTCTTTTAACACTTAGCCTACATGACAGTTGTCTCTCAATCTGTTCGCTTCTAATCACCTGCTTCGTATCAGAGAAACAGCAGAAAACTACATACTGCTTTGTAATGAGTATGCATGGGTGTGAAACCTACAATCTCACTTCTAATATGCAGCCACTTTTTTCTTTGTGTAAAAGCAACTTGAGCTTTTGTGGTTCTTTTTTCCACTTCATTTATTTGCCTATTGCTCTCTGTAATTAAATATGAGGATATGAGTACATGTATTGAGTTTTTCTGGTTGTTTGGACTCTTCATTTCAAAATAGCTAAGGAAATATATATTTCCCCTCCCCCATATTTTTCAAATATACATCAAGATGGTTTAAGCATGTGTATGTATTTGGTTGCATCTGTCAATGACAATTGAATTCCAGAGCAGATCGCTGATTTCAAAAGGCAATAAATATAGTAAGGTGATATGTTTATGGACCATGGCACTTTTCTTTTGTCTAGGCAATGGTTTCTTACACCATTACCCTGGTGCTAGAAGGCTAGGAACTGAGAAATGTTTTGCTTGATCTTTTAATCAAACTGCCCTTACAGTGTGCTTCCTGTGTAACACCCTGGAGTTATGATGTTTGTGCTTGATTTCTCTTCCTGCTGCTGAAGGAGAGAATACTAGTTGTTCAGTACATCCAGACACCCTTTCTGAATCTTCATTCTGAAAGTTACCACTAAAACATGGAGAGCTTGGGACAGCAGTACTTGTAAGGCTGTAATCCATAGCTGCTGAAAGTGACCCTTTGGCACCCTTCACTCCTTATGCAGTGCGTTGTTTTCTAGCATAAAGGGTACTTTGTTGGTGTATAGGTTAACAGAGAGGAAGAGCCAAGTGGATAGAGTTATTACCCCATCATGAGTGGGTAGAGCTAATTTATTGTTAGTTATTTATGATCATCGAATTTTTTATTCACTTTGATGAAGTTATTGCTAAGATTTTTAGTTGGTTTTTGTGTGTTTTATGGGAAAAGTGGCAGCAGAAAGCAGAGCTTAGATTTCCCTATTTTCTGGACGGATTCTTGAGTTGATTATTTTTTCTTTGGTGTTGGTTATTTTAATGTCTGAGTCTGTCTTCCGATGCTGACAGTCAAAAAATGACAGGATCAAGTCCTGATAAGTCAAACAAATATTCTGTAAAATCTAGTGAACCTTAGACTAGAGGGTGACTGCTGTCCACTTCCTGGTTTTTCACTTGTCTGTTCTGCCTTTGGTATTACTAAAAAGCAGTTTAGTTGAACATCTGCATATCAGGTAATCATTCACAGAGTCCTAATCTGATCATACCTTGAGATGAAACCACTCTGCTTCTTGCTGGCATGGTAGACATGAAGAGAGTCATACGTAGTAAATGCACTGTAAGAACTAATGGAGGTTGGAAGATCTTGGAAGAAATTATTCTTTTAACTAAAATAAATATATTGGATTTTTAGAGAGCCAATTTAAATAAAACTGCCCTTTTTTTCATGAATGGGCAAAAAGTGAAGTAAGCAGTCTTTGTGTTTGTTTTTTTTTTTTCTCCAAAGAATACAGATGGTTTTTATCATCTGAAAAAAAAAATAGAGTGAAATTCAAGCAGTAGGAAAGTGAGATGCTACAATTCATGCTCAGCTTTCATTGTGTTGTTCTCTCTTGTGATAAAAATGGCCAAATCACAGGAAAACTTGGACAAGCAGTAAGAGAGAATGCTTGACCATATAAATTAGCTGCGATATTATTGTAAACTTATTTGAGCACTGTGGAGTGTAGACAATTTGTAATTCACCTAAAACAGCCTCATGACTTATAATGACTAGGATTTGAGTATTATAATCTGAATTTACTTAACAAGATAATTAAATATTTAAAGTCAGTTCATTTAGAGGATAGAATGGATTATCTCTCAATATTTGCAGATTTCTGTCCTTCTATTTGTATGCATGGCTAAACATTCTCAAATTTTTTGTTGTCACTTTCTTTCAAATTTCATACCTTAGCTTTTGCCGTAACAATTAGGACTGTGAAGAGCTTTTTGTTGTCCTAGGAACTGAGAGAAAAGAAATTATGCAATGCTGAATAAGACAAAATGGGTTTAGTCCTCATTGCAGTGAAGAAAAGCACTCATAAAAGTTAATTAAGCTCAGGAAACAGACAGCAAGATAATTAAGATTAGGTCTAATTTTACACGGCAGGAATTCTGTGATGTTTTCCAAGGGACATCATGTAGAGAAACTCCAGGCTTTCAGTCAGATTCTCAAAAGATCATTACAGATGATGTTAAACAGCAAGACACACTAATGTGATGAGGCATATATTTTCTTTTATAATTTTTTAAGAGTAAAATTCTGCCATAAAATAGGACTAAATACACAGTTTATTATTTTATGCAATGAGATATCTAAGTGAATCTATTGCTGAAAAACAATAATTATCACTGCAAAAACCTTAATGCATTTGTTGCTTTCCTCTGCCAGACTAAAGTCTGCCATGCTGTACTGCAGTTTATTATGTTCTAGAAAACTATGAGAAAGGTCTTTTGTTTCAAACAGGCATGCATTGTTCACTTTCCTCCCTTTGTGGACCTTAGACATAATCTGTAGTATTCCATGGGCTGGCAGTGTAGCTTCCTATTACTGTCAGATAAAGAAAATCCATACGAAGCCTAATTACACTCTTATCCACTTCAAATTTTTATTACTAAGTACGTTAGAAATCTTAGAAATTAAAATGAGGAATAAATTACATGGAACTGTGGATTCTGGTTATTTTTTTTTCTGAACTACTTCTACTAATTCTCTGTGTAGCAAATTAGTCTCATTTCTTATTAGGCTCAAGTCAATTGTTGAGATACCAGTGCTGTATTTTCTATGCCTGGGCTTATACACCAGAACTGTCAAAACTTTCTTTATGCTGAGTAATCGATCCTAGGAAATATTTTATAGTTTCTTTAATATTTTCCATCCAGTAGCATTTGATTATATTGATTCTGTGTTTGCTTGTGTAATTGGAGGCCTTGGTTATTTTTAGATTTATGTACCCTTCCTATGGAAAGAAGTAAACTGATAGAAAGTGTGTGGGGGTTTTGTTATTTTAAAAAAATATCTAGATTATTCAAAGCTGCATATACTAGAAATTATTTTCCCTCATATCTTCTCAGTGAGTAACAACAGAAGTGTGAACAAACATATGTAAAAAATAATTTTTTAAATAAGTTCGAATACATAAGAGGTTGAAGAAATTGTAAGATGATGAAAAATGAGGAAGTTTAATACCTGGTATGTCAAATAGACTACAAAAACTGAACAACTCTCAGGCTGATGAAATCCTCCCTGTGATGCCAGTATTGTGGCATGGATGTAGATTACTATCAAATAATCTAACACATCTGTATGTGCTTCTCACATCTCAAATTAGGCAGTTTCATAATACTACTTTGACTTACAGCTTCTGTTCCTGAGTTCATGGTTACATGTAAATTTTAGCTGTCATCCCAAAAATATTTCTAGCTGTGAATGTTTAGAAAAAACCTTGAAAACATGACTGAAATGATTCCTAAAGGAAGTAAATGCTTCTTTGAACAAAGGCACCCACCTTACCTTTCAATAAAGAGGCTTAAAATAAGGATGGGGATGGTCTTTTTAATAGGGCCTGTAGTAATAGGGTGAGGGGTAATGATTTTAAACTAAAAGAGAGTAGATTCAGACTACACATAAGGAACATATTTTTACAATGAGACAAAGTAAGTTCAATAGATTCTTTATTTTTTAAAGAGTCTAAGCTTTAATTCATTTTATCTTGTAAAATAAAAAGCTCTGTCAGCAAACTCTCTAAAATTAATTTGGTGTTCCAGAAGTTAGTGCTGTAATTTTTATAGGATTAATTGCATACTTCAGCTAAAACAAAATGAGTGGACTTAGGTATTAAAAAAAGAATTAAACTGTGACTTAACCAGCTTCTCTACAAAACAAAGTCTTCATATGTTGCCATCTGTGCATAGAAGAGGACAAGTCTCTGTGCTTACTCAGTGCTTTGAAATTCTGCTGAAAACCTTACATCCTTTTCCTCACTCGTTTTTGCCACTTTTAAAGTTCACTTTTTTTTTTTTTCTTTTTAAGTTCCTCCTTGCTCTGGAGTAGTTCCTACTTGCTTTTAAGTAGACTGGTTTGGAAGATGCAATGTGATTCTCTGTAGTAGCTGTATTTAAAGCCAAAACATGTTTGTCTTCAAACAGTAGTTGGACTGAAAATCCTTATGGGTCCCTTCCAACTCAGGGTATTCTATGATTCTACGATTCAGGAGCAGTGCTCTTAAGGGAAATGTGCTCACTGCTGAAGTGCAAAATGAGTGTACAAAACTAGTTGAACAGGTCTGATTTTCTCATATACACTCAAGTCCTAATATTTTAAGGTCCTTTGTACATGCATTCTACATGTTTTGTAGTCAGTTGGCTGATTATTGTAATCTTTCTTTTGCTCTGTTTACACAACAGAACACAAATGCAGCTACTGTGCCTTACTTACATTTATTGTATTTTATCATTATAATAAAACTTGGGTTGTCATCACTATCCTCATTGTTTCCAATTCAGCATTCGACCTCACCCTTCTATTTAGCAATTAACCTCTTTCCCTCTAAACCTGAAAGATTTTTTTTTTACGTTCCAACGTTGAAAGAAGCACTGGGTTTTGTGTGTGATTTGCAGTTGGGCTTTTTTTCAGTGTCCTGCCTTGCTCTTTTTTGTGGGTATGCAGCATTTTTGAGGATGTCTTCAATGATGCTGGCTGCTTACTAGTGCAGATGCTTTTCCTAGGTTGCTGATTCTCACTGTATTTCAGGATGCAAGTTTTCATAATGAATGTCCGTATTTGTGGTTTTTGAAAACCATGTACTCCTTCACTTAACCCAAAACTTAAACAAACCAAAACCCATGGAGTCTTCGGTTCACATATGCAGCTTTTTTCCAGAACATAATTTATCATTAGGAAATGATTTTCTCCTTGCAGAGTCCCTGGGAGGTTTTGTGTCACCATAATGGTGCACTGTGTCACAGAGTCACAGAATGGGTCAGGTTGGAAGGGACCACACTGTCATCTGGCCGCACCTCCCTGCTCAAGCAGGGTCATGCTAGAGCACATTGCACAGGATTGCATCCAGACAATTATTTTATTTCTCCAGTGAGGGAGACTCCACAACCTCTCTGTGCAGTAGGTCTGATTCTAATTTTGTGTCCTGCTGCAGATATCCAGGCCTGCACATTGGCACTGAATGTTTTATTGAGACTTTGTAAACGTGCAGTTATTTCTGTCACGGCTGGCTTGACATATCTGTTTGCTTCATGCAGCTGTTAAAAGCTTAAAATTTTAGCTTTGGCTTTTGGCTGGGCGTGGTTTTGTGATAGAGTGATATGACTGAACTCCTGGCTAAGCAGTGTAAAACGTACTGCTAGCGAACAACCATCTGTTGTCAAACCACACAGTTCCTGAAGTGTTGTAAACACTTGCCTTGGGTTTGTGCAAAGAATATCTGCAGGACACTGTCTTCCTCAAGGTCTGAGTGAAACCTATGGTGTGGTGTGCAGTACGTGGTGCTGTGGTGGGAATAAAGGTGGTCATGATCAGCCTTGCCTAATCCTCTCAGGCAGAGGCTGTTATCTTCAAAATAGAAACAATACAGGGAATTTACTGTAGATAGTCACAGAGTGGAAAGGGACCCATAAGGATACTTGAACTCTTCAGTGAATGGCCTATACAGGGATCAAAGCCACCCTGGTATTATTATCACCATGCTCTAACCAACTGAGCTAATCTCAGTTACATATATATTCATTTCGGTTGTGTCTTTGCCTCTAGGGTAGTGGCATGTGGTTAATATAATTTGTTTGTGGCAACAGCTGGGACTATATCACCTGGGAATGCCCTGCTCCTGCCTCAAGACTGAGTGAACATGAATCACCTCCTGAAAGCTGTGGGTGCTTACACTCTTTCAAATTGAAATCAAATCATCAGTATTTTGTCTTAGCACACTGAGTAGCTTGCTGCTGACTTCGTATTTTGACAATAGGTTTCAAGTTAAAACATGTGTTTAGTGGCTGAGAAGCAGATTTGTATTTCTGTTTTACTCATTTGCTATGCTGTTCTGGCTTACAGAGCCTTTGCAAGTCCATCAGTAAATGAAGTACTTCCCTTTCCCCTCCCCAAAACTGGGAATGCTCACAATTTCCAAGAAACTTTTGTCTTTTGCTGCTTGTATTGTGTTTCCTGGAATATGTAATCAACTGCTCCCTGCATGTTGAATATCTTTGGTCATGTTTGGCAACTGTCTGTAGTAGGCTTGACTCGAAAGTCAAATCCAGTCAGAGCTTGTTGTCTATTCCTAATCAGCTTAAAAGAATTTCCTAAAGAATTCTTCAATGCTTTATTGTACAGTGACATTTTTCTCACTTGATCTTAGATAGAACATTCAGTAGCTGATCCTTGTTAGAATATCAGATGCAAATAATCTTATAAAGTCTTCTCTTTTTTGTTTTGGTTTGGTTTTGTTCTCTCTGAAGCCATAGAATCTAGTTAAGTTCATCTGCTTTGTCTCTGTTTTCTGTTTTTCCAGGTGGTCCAGATTCTCTTGGCTGCAGAACTGTTTTAGACACAAAGGTATAATTTGAGATGAAAAACCACAGTGCTTGTCTCTGGCATTATCTATTGTGCAAACCTTGGGAAGTGAGAATGCTACATTTTCAGACAATTACTAAAAGATTTCTTTGGGGCATTCTTTTGTGACTAGAATCTGTCTTAAACAGCTGTGTTCTTAACCTTGTAAACACTGACTAATCTGTGCCTGACTCTCATTCCCCTTTTTTTGAATATTTCTTTGGCACAAATGACTTACAGAAGTTACTCATAGTGCCTTCTTTTTCTGTTTTCTCTTTCTGTTACTAATATCTAATATCTATCTAATATCTAATTCTGTTACTAATATCTAATATCACAAAAATAATCAGTGAACTGGATGCTGTATTGCTTAAGGTGTTTTTATCTGTTTTTTTTGCAGTTATTTCCACTATATAAAAACAACCAGGAACGTATTTTCCTTGAGATGATGTCTTTTATGCAAATTGCATCAGAAATTTCAGGCTGAAACATGAATGTCTGCTGATTTATCTCCCACTGTGATGATTCTTTAAATCGTAAAATGAAATGTGTAATTGCAAATGAAAGTGACTCTATTAGAATAATAATTAAAACCTAAAATCAATATTCTCACCGGAGTTAGATATTTTCTCCCCCTGAAGTCTAACAAAAGAAAGCCACATTTACCTCCTTGCTTGCTGGTACTTCAGTTGCGTACCACTGAGACAGGGTAATATTTGCTCTGAGTGTATGTGTGTGTATTTTACCATCTCATATGCACATTAAGGCATTTGTATGTGCAAGTAATTTAGATTAGACCTTGATCCTGGAAACAGTTGTGATTATACTTAACATAACATCCATACCTGAACTAAACAGGTATATGTGTTTATGCTTGGAGAATTTGTGCCTTAGTGTTTTGTGTAACTCGGTTCTAGTCCAGTAGAACTCAACTGTATGTAAAAGAAATCACACTTGAACTCAGTCAGAGTTGACTGAGTTCAGAGTAATGTGTCTCACATACTCTGGAAGTATCATGACTCTGGAAAAAATTCTGTTTGGTAGAAATAAAACTTTTTGTTTTGTTTTGTTTTGTTTGTTTTTCTTCTGGAAGTACCTGTTTCAGTGCATAATTTTTTTTTTTTTTTTAAGAAAGACCTTTCTGATACTTGCCTCCTGATTGGACTTGGTAGACTGCTCAGGAACTTCATGTTACAGGGACCTTGTTTTCATGCAGAGTGATACTTGACTGCCGGATCCCAGGTGTCCAGACTCTACAGACGAAGGCAACCAGTTATGTAGGTTGATGCTGCCAAGACTGCAGTAGCCAACAGTGCTTTGATGGCTGCAGATTTGGATATAGTTAGAATTCCTCTTTTTGGAACCTACTCCAGGTGCGTGAGATCAGACCTCTTGGTACTTAAATCTCTGTACTTTGCACCAGAAAACCTTCTAAGTATTGGTGTCTGAGCTGTTTTTCTCACGGTAAATATGACACTAGAGCATTTAGAACTCTTTTTTTTTTCTTTCCTGGGAGGATAAGAGAGAATGAAACAATCTAGGTTCTTATTCCATCATTTTTAAGAACACAATTCAATTTCCTGCACATCAGAAAACAAGTTGTGATTGACTTTAGTAAAAGCAATCCAATTACTGCTTCAGCTAAAAAAACCCCACCCTCTCATATTTGCAGGATTTCATCCCATACTGCTCATTTTTGTCTCTTCCTCCTCACTGCCACCCTCTTGCTTGCTAGATGAAAAACCTGAACAAATTGTAGAAAGCGTTGATCAAAATTATGTTTTATGCACTTGCATAAAATGCCACTATGGTATTGAAGCCCACTTTTTGCAGAATTGGTCTCTGCTTTGTTACAAAAGAGGAATGCAAAATACATAAAACTGTGGTGTCTTTTCTTGCATGGGATTGATGTTGATTAGTCACTCAGGCCATACAGACCATGATAACAAAGCCCAAGGCTGTTCTGGCAGAGAAGTAGGTATTTACCTTCAGAATTACTCAGCAGAGCTGTGGAAGGCACTTCAGGTATTGATCCTTTCTTTCTTTAAAGTACTGCCATGGCTGGCTGGATAGAATGCCATGTTATTTTGCTAGTTTAATGCAATTGTGGTCAAGATGGTCTCAGGTTAAACTAAGAGTAAAGAAAAACTTGTCATTCATAAAACCTACAGACCCTCGCATCCTCACTGTGTGTTTAAAGACTCAAGTGACTCCACTTACTTGTGACTCTCTTGCTAGCTTGCTTGTCAGAGCTTGAGTTTCTAAAGAATGCTCATTTCTCAGTCCCTGTATCTAGAGAGTTATGGATGCTTTCCTGCTTCATGTACTTAAAGTATTGGCCCTTGGGCACACCACATAACCTACAACTTCAAAAAAACCCACACATATTGGGAATGAAGGGAAGGATTTTTTCATGTTCTCTCCATTCTCTTTGAGAATATATCAGCGTCATCTTGGCTTAATCCTGGGCTGTTGGTTTTACCCAGTATGGGGTAGAATGTTCTTTCTCACTAATGAGCAATCTTATTAAAATCCTGATGTAAACCATCATGAATTCTATATAAATGCACCATTTACTAATAAAAAATTACCACTTGGGTAAGGTAACACATTAATTGGTCCCATTTGAGGGTATCCTAATGATGATAGGTTGGTTGTGGCATGTTTTGGTGCTACCTTTGATGGATAATACAACAAACATACTGGTTAAATGTAGGTTTTACTTATTTGACATGTATAGTTTTCTCCATCATTTTCTCGGCCAGGTGGTTCTGGATCTAGACTGAAATCAAAACTATTTTAAGCATGTTTGCACTTAAATCTTGTTACTGCAAGGGAAATCAGTATTATGATATGGTAGGTAGATAAGATTGCATTGTCACTTCCACTTAGCACTTCTATCTTCAGGCTCTTTGTAGCAAAAAATCTGGACTCAAACTTCCTGAGTGTCTGTGAAAACTTTAAGAAAAGAAAGTTTCAATAAAACTGTTTCTACTAGTAGAGAAATCAAAAAAAGTATGTGGTAAAAAATACACTTTCTCAGATGCATTTTTATTATAACCAAAACCAAAATATGGGACATAGACAGTTGTAGTTAGAAAGAGCAATAGTCCTTATTTAATAAATACATTGACCATTGAAGTGGAAATTAGTTTTCCTTTGGGTGACTTATATACTATACTTCACAAGGGTACCATAGTTGTCAAATTTTTCAGAAGGACTTTGTACCCAGTAGGACAATATAAAATGCTAGGAGCTGCTGGATACTGAACTCTGAAATTCTGGCCCAAGTTCAAAGTGTGCAACTCAAGAATTTTATGCTTCAAGTACAGATGATGCTTTCATATGTGCTCACAGAGCAGGTGTCTAACTGCTCTGAAGATCTAAGTCTGCAAGCTTGGGCACCTCTTTCTTAAAATAAGGAATATGAATCTATTATCATAAGAGAACATGAATCAGTTTCTCATAATTTAGTCTCACATGGCAAAAGTTCTACTTTCTGTAGCTTGTCAACAATGCGAAACATTCATCTGCAGTACTCACATAGAGATGTGTGTATTTTTGTTTGAACCAATTGCTACCAACAGGACCAAGTCCTTCCGAAGCAGGACATCCTCACTGTTTTTAAACTCCATTTAAGAACAAGATTATCTATAATATGAATAAAAACTTTCCTTAACCATCGCTTAAGAGCATAAGAATTATACTTTCTGAGCTTCTGTCCTCTTTTCAACTTTCTCCCTGCTCTGTGGATTGTAGCTCCTTCTGATTCTACGTTGGGACTGCCAGAGCTGTGAGACCTCCAGAGGCACTCTACTGTCATAAGCTGACCTGGGCCTGTTAGGACCTCCCAGCAAAACCCAGCCTGCATCTGCTCCTAAACAGAGTCTCGTTGGTTAGAAGTCAGCACAGCTGTGAAGGTTCTGAGGCTGAGCCATGGGAGCTTTATTTTGGTGTGGATCTGTTGATTATGGAAGAATTACTCCCAACTTATCATGGAGTTAGAGAAGGTTTAAGGCTGGAAGGGACTACTGAAGGGCACCTAGTCCAACATCTGTGTTCAAACAAGGCTCCTTGGAGCACAGTGCTCAGGATTGTGTTCAAATGGCTTTTAAATGTCTCCAGGGAAGGAGACTCCACAATGTTTCTGGGCAATCTGTTCCACTGCTCAGTCACCCTCATGGTAAAGAACTTTTCTTCATATTTAGGTGGAACTTCCTGTGCATCAGTTTCTTGCTGTTCCCTCTTGTCCTATTGCTTGGCACCACTGGGAAGAGCCTTCAGATGCTTATATATGTTAAATCCTCTTACAACACTTTTGTAGCAGAGAATGGGTCATGTTACTTATTTACTTGTGAATTCTAGTGAGAGATTGTATTATTTTTATTTTCAGCATTCAGTGAGTTCAGTGTGTTCTTAGTAATTAGGAAAATGTTATCCATACTTGCAAAACTTGAAAAGGTCATTTTAGTCAAAATATGCTTCAAAAAAGGATAATAAATGCTGTCATCCAGGACCACGAAAGGTGAGAAATGTAAATTATGTGTGGTTGGGTAAAATACTTTTCCATACATTCTCTGTTTCCCAGCTCCCTATAGACCTGTGCTCCTTCTCTTAGTTACTTAACTGCCAAAACAGGAGCCCAATTTTAGTTATCATCAAGGAGAGGAAAACTGAAGAGCTCTCTTACCATGCACCTTTTAATTATAGTCTATATATTCCTGTACATGTAGCTGTTTATACTAATCTTGTTCATTTGACCTTTATAATGCAGAGGCAACATCTCAGAGTGAAGAATGTGACTTTATAGGGCTAAATAAGGGTGAAATGATGATTCCTTTCTGAGACTATACATGATGGCATGCTCACACCTTGTTTACTCTCCCTTCCCTAACCACTCAATATAAATTTCTTAGAACTGATTTTGTAGCTTGAATTCAAAGTTCTCCAGTAAGAGATTTCCATCCTTATTATTTCTCTATTTATCAAGTAGACAAGAAACCAGGATCTCCCTGTATGTTGTAAATTGAGGACATTCTCCTAATTCATTCCTTTTTGCCTACAACAAACTTCCTGGGTACCATAGAAGGGTATGATGTTATGCCCTCTTCATGTATTTGTGGTTTGGTCTTTTTGCATTGATGTCACAGTCTACCATGAATATTTGCATTTGTCCCTAAAGGAGTTGTCTTAATCACCAACAGTAATAGCTTTGCATGGGATGCAATTTTTGTCACACTAACAGATACCATACTAGTGAACAAACCCGGTGACATACTTTTTGTTATGACCTGAACAAAATGAAAGATATTCCTGTCTAATGTGACAATGTATTAAAAATCCATCTGTAAGATCAAGTATTGCATCCTTTAAAAAAAACAACCCCCCCCCCCCGATAATTTAATAACCCTCTCCCAAAAGGAGAGAGGCTCAAAATGGGCAGATAAATCTGGCAGGTAAATAAGTGATTAGAGAGCAATGTTGCAATAGCAAGGGTTTTGGTTACTCAGGGACATGCTTTTCCAAGCCTGTTTTACTGGGGGCTGATAGGCTCCATCTGTCAAAAAAGGGAAAAATTACCTTTGGTTGGTGACTTGCCAGATTAGTGAAGCAGGCTTTAAACTAAATTTGTTGGGAGAGGGCACCTATCCATCTCAATCTTGCAAGCTGGATGCCAACACCTGTGATATATAGGGCAATGACATTCCAGGTACTCCAGCCAGTGAGGTGGCTTTATCCATGGCCTGGCTCAGATACCTCTACACAAACGCACATAGTAGTAGTCAGATGAAGTCCCTTGTGACTAGAAAAAGGAAAATATAACCCTGTTTTTAAAATGTGAAAAACAGAACACCTAGGGAACTACAGACCTGTCAGTCTCATCTCTGTGCTGGGCAAGATCGTGGAGCAGATTCTCCTGAAAACTATGCTCAGGCATATGGAAAATAAAGAGTTTATTGGTAACAGCCAACATGGCTTTACAAAGGGGAAATCATGCCTGACATCAGGCCTGACAAATTTGGTGACCTCCTATGATGGGGCTACAGCACAGGTGAATAGGGGCAGAGCAGTTGACGTTGTCTACCTGGATATTTAAAGTGTTTGACATAGTTTGACAAGTTGTTGTGCAAAGTGTTTGACACTGTCCTGGAAGACATCCTTGTCTCTATATTGGAGAGATGCGGATTTGATGGATGGACCACTCGGTGGATAAAGAACTGGCTGGGTGGCCACGTGCAAAAACTTGTGGTCAACAGCTTATTGTCCACATGGTGGTGGACACCAGTGATGAGTGGTATCCCTCAGGGGTCGGTACTGGGGCTGGTACTGTTCAACATCTTTGTTGCTGGCATGGACAGTGAGATCAAGTGCACCCTCAGGAAGTTCACTGACAACACCAAGTTGTGTGGTGCAGTTGACACACTAGGGGGAAGGAATGCCATCCAGAGGGACCTGGACAGGCCCAATGCAAAACTCATGAGATTCAACAAAGTGAAGTGCAAGGTCCTACACCTGAGTTGGGACAATCCCGGCATACCTACAGGTTGGGCAGAGAAGTGATTGAGAGCAGCCCTGCAGAGAAAAATGTGGGGGTGATGGTTGATGAAAAGCTCAACATGAGCCAGCAGTGTGCACTTGTAGCCCAAAAAGCCAACAGAATCCTGGGCTGCATCAAAAGGAATGTGGCCAGCAGGTCAAAGGAGGTGATTCTCCCTCTTTACTTTGCTCTGGTGAAGACCGCACATGGAGTACTGTGTACAGTTCTGGTGTCCTCAACATAAGAAGGACATGGAACTGTTGGGGCAAGTCCAGAGGAGGGCCATGAAGCTGGTAAGAAGTCTGGAGCACGTCCCATGTGAAGAAAGTCTGAGAAAGTTGGAGGTGTTCAGCCTGGAGAAGAGAAGGTTGGGCGGAGACCACAGAGCAAACTTCCAGTATCTGAGAGGGCCTACAGGGAAGCCAGAGAGGGAGTCTTCATCAGGAACTGTAGTGATAGGAGAAGGATTAATAGGTACAAACTGGAAGAGGGGAAATTTTGCTGTGAAGGTGGTGAGACACTGGAACAGGTTTCCCAGGAAGGTAGTGGATTCCCCATCCCTGGCAGCGTTCAAGGGCAGGATAAGGCCTTGAGCAACTGGTCTAGTGGGAGGTGTCCCTGCCAACAACATGGGAGGTTGGAACTAGATGATCTTTGAGGTCCCTTCCAACCCTTAACATTCTATTATTCTATGATTCTATAATTTTGATCATTTCATACATTTACCAAGATACTGTGCACCTTGGGAGTCACTACAGCTTCTAGAGGAGTCCTTTAGAAAGTGAATATTGGTTGCAGACATTTATTGCAGGTTGAAGAACAAATTCAACAGAAAGACAGGATATCAGGAGACATCTGAGTACCCATGAGTATTACAGGTACAATTTCATGCATATTTTTAAACTGAAGTATAATACCTTCTAATAGTAAAAAGTCTTAGGAAGATCTTATAAGAAGTATAGGCAGAAAGATAACCTCTGTGTGCCAATGAAGCAATGCTGATTTAGCATAAATACATGAGCAGAGACTAAATATAACATAGTTTTATGCAAATCAAAGATCCAGTGCAGCATTTCAATGACAACTCATTCTCCTGCAAATAACACTTGACTTCCAAGTGCAGCATGCTCTTGTCAAACCAGCTGAGGTTTCCATTGTCCAAAAGAGAAGCTGTCAAACAAGAACACTGCATTACAGTTCCAGCTATCATGTGGGTTTTGTCTGCTATTACCTTTAGTTGAAAAGAAGTCACTATGATTTATATAACTTCATTTCAATGTATAAAGCATTTGTGTTGGAAAATAATAGACCTGAAAGACAAATGCAGGTCTCTTGCGAATATAGTGAGCATGATATGCTGCTGAGTGACTAGGTATAAAATTAACAGGAAGTAGTAATTATAATTACTACTAAGGAATTTTAAAAAACATTTTCTTAAGCTGATTCCTTTCTGTGAGATCAGTCAAGGAGCTGTTCAACTGATGTTAAATGAAAGTCAGAATCTGTTCTGTGGGACATTTTGGGGAACGCATCAGGTTGATTTAAAATTTTTGGCAGTTGTAAATAGGAGTGTGCCTTGAATGACAGAATGAAAAATGGTCAGTGTACTTTTGGCAAAAAGTAACCCATGTTCCTAATGTTCTTTAAACATATGCTTTGACTAGAAGACATTATTTTGGCAATGAATTTCATTAATTGATGAAATAAAAGGAAAGTAAATATTTTTTCCAGAATTTAGTTAACAGAAGAGAAGTAACGCTTGAACAAATTCACCAGAGTAATAAATAGACTAAGTCTAAATCTCCTGCATGTTTTACAGTAAATAATAACTTAAGTGTACTCACTAGAGATATGCGTGCACCACTTCAGCTTTAGTAATGACAAAATGTCATCTGTTTTTAACAGAAAGGTGCATTAAAGGAAAAGCAAGCTGTTAGGAAATATATCCTCAATGACATTCATGGCACCAGTGAACTGCATTAAGGCAGTGCAGTAATTAAATATTCACTCCAGAGGAGCTTATTATACCTTAATTCACAGTTACTCTGTCTATCAAGAGCCTCCTGGACCCAAGCATTATGAAAACATGATGCCTCCATCACTTGCTAAATTTCTAACTTAAACTTCAAAGGAGATGTAAAATTTTCCCAAACCAGGCAGATAAAAATAATGAATAAGAAAGGCTTAGGGAACATTTAGAATTAAAATAATTAAACCACAGTGGATGCTTTCAAAATTTTAGCAGCTATACCAGTATATAAAAAAAATATTCCTCATTAATTTGTGAGACAGGTTTTACAAATCTAATGTTTAGTTAACCAATAATTTCTAAAATCATATTAGAAATACTGTGAGGTAAGTTATCCATGTTAGGAAAACATGCTTTTCTGTTCCAAGGAACATAGGTAGGTAAAATTTTGCTCTGTTTCATGCTAGCTGCTGCTACTAAACTAAATGGAAATACTGTCAGAAAGAAGGTAAAGTTCTTGCATTAATACACAGTTAATATTCTTAGAGAGTGCATGGTAGATTGTAGCAGCCGTCGACAACTCTGTTGTTTTCATAGCAGTCATTCCTGTTTGGTTTGGCGGGGGGGGCTGACATTTAAGAGAGTATTAGTACAGCAGATTTGATGCAGTAAATGCTGACTCTTTCTGCAGTTGAGTAATTCTAGTTATGAAAAAGCAACTTACCTGATATCCCGATATAAGCTGCAGTGATCTCATATCCCATAAAACATATCATTTTTAACTTCCCCAAGAAGTGATTGGAAGTAATTATTCTTTTTTTCCCAAAGATGATTTTGGTCAGTTTTGCCCATTATTTTTCTGGATAAACCAGCTGGACAATGTTACCTTGACATGAAAATGCTAAATTAAAAACTAGCTTGTGGTTTTTAACATCAGCAGATTTGCTCCGTTACTTCAGATGGTCATAATTTAAAAAAACCCCAAACCCTCTTTTTTTTATTTTTCTTAAAACTGTAAATCTGCAGTGTTAAGTAGAAAGATAGGATTATTTTATGTCTGAATAATTAAACTAGATTTTGCAATATAGAAAACAGTTATAAAGTTGGTGCTGGAGAACCTAGGTTTCTATCAAGGGATTAAAGAATTAGATGGCAATTGAAGGGGATTTCTGGAGGTCTAAGTTTTATTTAAATGGGTTCACTTACTAATTTGTGGAATTTCCTTATAGTTTGGTAAGGTATTTTATCAGCTTTAGATATAGGATAAGGGCAACATCTATTTGGTCACTGATGCCGGGCAAGGAAACAAAAATGTTATTAGTTCTCTTACTACCTTGATAATGCTGGGGAAATACCATATGAAATGCATAAAATAGGACACATACCATGTTTTCCATACTTCATATAAAGAAGGAATAAAGGATGGCCATACTGGTGATATTTTGGAGTCTAAGTTGTATTTCTGTTGGTAGTTAGTGAATGTTTATGTAGAAGTTATAGGGCAAGCATAGAATAAGACTTGTAATTGTGGAATTATGTGAACTAAAAGAAATATCTTGTTTTAATACTTCTTGGTGGACAGATACAATAGTTTTTGTTTGTTTGTTTGTTTGTTTGTTTTGTTAATTTGTTTGGTTTGTTTTCTTTTTTTCTTTTTGTTTGAATTCTTGTAAACTTCCAGCATGGAAAGCATCCCTTGCCAGGGGACTGGGTGTTGGATGGATATTTTCATAAAGCCAGCTAGTTTAATCACAAAATCTTTCGTGACCAGACACAGTCAGCTTAGGAATTATCACACTACATGCTTTTTTTTGAAGTGTATTACCTTTTGCTTGCATTGCATTGAACATATTTTGTCTGGTAAGGAGGACGACTACTTATAAAAGATTGTAGATGCACATTGGGGCACTGAATCATCAGGCAGATAAAAGGCAGATGGGCATGGCCTTTCATATCTGATTCAGAAGGCCTGATCTATTCTCTCCCCAGTCAAAAAAAAAATGGAAAATGTGAAGATTACTGTCCTAAATAAGTGTAGTGAATAATATTATGTAAAGAGTTTCAAGATTTTAGGCTTCAGCCTTTGGGTACCCCCAAAGATTTACGTATTTAGAGATCCTAGAATAATGCAAGTTTTTAAGACTGACAAGATAAAATCCCACAGTTTTTTAGTCTCCCTTTGAATAGGCTAAATTGTATTTATGGCTGTGAAACATCAGGTCTCAACAAGAAACCTCATCCATCTGTTTTAGTATTATTAACATTCTGATAGATAGGCAGTATTGAGTGTAAGTCAAGACAACTGATGTACTTTGCTAGCAACGAAAGATGCTTATGAAAAAGAAATGATTTGAACCTAGATTTCCAGTGATCTTAGGGATCTAAGGTACCATTGCTAGGCTGATTTAGTAATTATTTTAAAATTGAATGGATTAAGGTGTTTCTGCTGGATTTGATTTATTAACCCACTGCTCTTAATCTGTTAATGAGCCCATATTTCTTGGAATCATCTGTCCTATGTTGTGATCCAGTAGCCTGGCTGCATAGGCATTGCCTTAGGAATCTCACTTGAAAAGTCAGCAGCAGCTTGGGTACATCCCGGGACCCTGTTACAGTGAGATTCAACTACCAAATTTGACTTTTTGACCAAAATTGGCTTTTTGTTTGCTTTTTTTGCCCTGTATTTTCAAAGTGCTAAGTTGGTGAAAAAATTAATGTTCCTTTTTTTTTTTTTCCTCACCAGAATCATCCAACACAGGCAATCCCTGAGGCTCAGATCAGGATGCAGCTCATTTATCTAAGAGAGCAATGCCCTACATGGGCAGCAGCTAAAACAAACTGACCAGTGGCAGAGTCCTGTATTAATATTGTTATTCTTTGTTTTCATTCTTCTTCTCAAATTCCACAAACGTATCAGAAAATACATGTGACAGTGAAACATTAGAAATTTTCCATTTCTTCCAAGTCTGTGTCTGTGGTTTTCTGAACGACTATTTAACAAAACTGCAAAAGATAAGACATGGTGACAAGAACCTTTTTCTTGCTGCCAGAAAAAAAGTAGTTGCAAGGAATGTCTACACTTATATAGAAATGTCTACATTTATACAGGAGTTTAAAACACATCTTCCACACTAATTCAGATTACTGTTTTGCCTATGACTCTTGCTGTTCTAGTTCACTATTGTTTTATTAAAGGTGTATTGAAGGTCAACTGCCACTAACTATACTGCTAAATATTGATTTAACAATTTGAATTAATGTAATTTTCTGTTGTTCTTCCCTACTTAATGTACAGCAGCACTTCAGTGCCCCAGTCAATAAGATCAATAGCACTCAGGCAAAGTTCAGGCTATGGCTGTCACTGGTTTGCTTCCCCCCTCTCTTTGCTTTTTCACACAGGTCAGACAGGTTTTAGTAAATGTGCAATCTATGTTCCTGCTGATAGGCTGTGGGACTTCGTTAGCTGGATGCATTCTCCGCACACCAATTACTCTGAAGAAGAATATTTTGTGCTTCATACTGATTTTTTTTAATCACACTACTCTTTCTCCTTTAAAGACAGAAAAGTTTAAACAATGAAGGCATCTTTTGTGCTTTTTTCAAAGATTTTCTGTAAGCCCTTGTTAAAGACACTTTATACAAGTAAAAGTACATAGCTGATAATTTTTAAATAGCAAATCATTATTTGGTAACACTCCCTAATCCCTGTGTCAGAGCTAAAAGACCAATATTTAAAGACATAAACATGGTTAAATTAAGCACGTGTTCTAAACATTTGGTTTCATGTTCAGACTTGGTGTACTAGCAACCTGGAGAGTTACACCGTAGTGAGAATGACAAAATATCTGGGCAGCCAAATGTTAAGCACTTGGACAAAATAACGCTTAAAATACAATGTGCCTTGGTGTTCCATGGGAGAGTATGTGTGATTGTTCCTATTCCATGAATGTGCTGCCTGTCACAAAGAGACGTCACAACTGGTTGATATTCAGATGGTAAAATGATAGTAAGTGTAGATTTGAGTATGTATGCCCAGAGTCACTTTCTCTTTGAACATTTTTCATTAAATGTCAGTTGTCTTATTTTCTCAATCTCTGTCTCTCTGAAACCAGGAATATATATGTGTGCATAAGTGGATGGAAAGTTTGTGTGAAAAAGGAAGAAACATGACAGTTAATGTCTTTTGACTGATTTTGAGATTAGAACAGGATATGTGTTAAATATGAAACTGATGTTTGTGCTTTCATTTAACAGAAGAATGACAGTAGCTCCAATAAATGAAAAAAAAAGAAAAAAAAAAAGCCTTGGCCAAAGAACTTCACCTCTGCTTTCCTTCCTTAATTTGCAGTGAGGTCTAGATCAACATTGTGATCATCTCATGCTGCCAGACTTTTCCTTGCATTATTTTTCAAGTGCAGTTGTTCTTCACAAATGTTCACCCACACATGAAGGAGGTATTACAGGATGCCCTTCTTCTCCTTGAACCATCAGTGACTAGGTATGATAAAGATAAGGTTACAGAGGGCCAGCAGGATTGATGCAGCTGCTGAAACCACATGCTTTATGTGCCCAACAAGGAAAGCAACACACTCCCTGACGCCTGCTCTGTAAAGATTAGAAAATGTGATTAGAGAACAGTAGTTTAACCTGGGAAGGTATTATGTTAATGGAACAGGCATAATAAACAGGATCATTTTTTTTGTTCTGGCTCCAGATAACAGAATTAAGTGTAAGGATCAAACATAAAAGCTGCCTGTTTTTCTGCACTGGCTGATGATCACTGAGGATATATTTTGATAATTTGACTGTTCATTGCTTTCCTTATATTTTTTCCATGCGAGTCTGTTTTCTCAAAACAGATGACATGAAATAGGATGTCTAAGAGGAAAAATGAGAGATCAATGCTGACATTTCAGGTACGTCTGTGAACTTGAGAAAGTTAAAGAATTATAACTTTATATTCTAATTTACAGTTTCAGCAATTTACAAGTGTCTTCTGTGAAGATCAAACTCTGAAGCTACTTTTCTCGCAGAATAACGACTCATGTCTTTGTTAAAAAAATAAAGATTCCTTTGTGCTTTCTGTCCATTCTCTTTCATTTTGTGACCTTTCAAAAAGCCCTTTTAGCTGTATGGAATATAACAGATTAAAAACGCCTCAGAGGATCTTTGTTCTGAATTGCTTCTTTCATTATTTGTTTTCCTAAGTTATTCTTAATGAAAATAGTTATCATCTGGTTCTTACAAAGAATGTATCTTCTCTCTTATGTTTCCCTCCTGTTATTCCACATTCTGTAAGGTGACATAATGATTAAAAATTCTCATCATGCCCATCTGCCTCTGTGCCCTGCACTTTGTCATCTGGCAGTTGGGTATCAAAGTAGCCTCATCAATGTTCTTTGAAAACCAAGCAGGTTGGACAAGCAATTTAGATGAAAAACAATTACACTGTGTTAGCTTGCTTTTGGCAAGAGTATTAGGGCTCATCTTGGAGACAGGAAACAAAAGCAGCACTTCATCTTCATAAATTTTAAATGAGGGAAATTGTATGTGTGTGAGAGAGCTGTCTGGCAGAAGCTTTTCCCTACAATCGTCCTCTAACTAGTTCTTTCCTCTCTAGAATGTGTCCTAGTGTGTGCTACTGACATTGGCTGGAATAATATGTATTTTCATAACGCAGGTATTGCTGATGATTGTCTCACTAGAGTTTCTTTCAGATAATGTCTTTGATATTCATTGAAAACAAAAGCTTCACAACCAAAACAAAAGAGGATTAAAAGAGTTAATATATGTTGTATAGACTCCTTTTCAGCCAGACAATTTTTTTTGTCATGTTATTTGTCAGAGTCTACTGTGGTATGTTGTTAAAGACTTCTGAGTGATCATTCTTATAACTTTATAAGCAGCATTCTTGAAAGTCTGTCTCATAAGAATATGAAACTAAACACCACCTTGTTTTCCAGATATTTATGCAGAACCCCTCATATGTTACTGTTTTCAGTCATGCTAAGAACAAGTATGTGATGGAATGTACTGACTTTGGAGAAATTGCTTTTTAGGGAGTATATAAGAGCAAGTTTAATGGTAATCACGCATTTTAGTGTGGTGGGTTTTTTTCCTCAGTAAAGGCCATAATCTGTCCTGCAGCACTTGTAATGAAGTTCTGAACAATGTCAGCAAGAAACTAACAATGTGTCTGTCCTCCTTAAGAAAGGTCTTTGCTCTGAACTTTAACGCTAACCATAAACATCAAGAAATTCTCAATGCGTGATATTAACCATGTGACTGAAACATAGTCTGAGTTGTAGCTTGCCAGTATTGTGTTGCTTTGTACTTGAAGTCTGGCAAATGTTTAATGAGGACAATATGTTTGCCTTAAAACTAAATATAAAACATTCTTCTACTTTCTTCATGAATTTTTTTCCTTCGATATATAAGCCCCTTAATTTGATGCACAGTTATAAGAATTTTTTTGTTTGTTTACTAGATTATGGTGGAATCTGATTGTAGAAAATTCTTTAAAATCATGTTTTCCTGAACTCTAGTTAGAACCTAGTCAGTTTTTATTGTAGGCTCCATCACTTTTTGAAAAAAAGACTTTTTTCAAATTTAGTCCAGATATCTTGTCCATAAAAATTTTACTCCTTGATCATGACATTCCTACAAATACGTTATATTTTAATGAGTAGAACAGAGATTTATGGCTGTTGAGTCAGCTCTGGATTCTTATTCCTGATACTTTTTCACAGGAAAATAAAAAAGAATTAAGATGGTGTGGGATGGCAGACTTTTAAATTGTTGATTTTTTTTAAGTCTGCCTGTTTGAAAGAACATTGCAGCATCAGATGGGAAAGGAGTATGAAGTTTATATTTTAGATTGAGATCTGTCACCAAGCTTTTAGGGGCCAGAGTAGATGAACAGTAAAACTTCAGCATATTTAAATGTAAAAGTTTGCACTGTTTCCACAATCGGCCACCCTTTGAGGAAGGCAACAACCTTGAGCTGGAGGTGTAGTTTCATGATGTTCAGATTCAATGGGTAATTGTGACTGGGGATAGATTTTTTATAATGATTTTCTTTCTGCTACATTCTTTGAGGGAGATAGTCTCAAAAATCAGCAGCATTCTGAACAAGGATGTGAAATTTAATCCCCTGTGCCTAAAGAAGGGGAAGTGTTATATAACTCACTACCTATACTAGGCTATTTATGTTGCCTGGGATGAGTTTGCATTGCTGATCCTCTTCCAGTTTCCTTAACAGTATCAAGGTAGCTCCAGTATATGTTATGTACATTACACCTTCCAGAAAATCTACTATTGTGTATTTTGAGGAAAAGCTACAGTGAATCTTCTTTGTTGTGTACAAAATTCTTAAACAGCCACTGAAAAACTCGTGATACTTTGTTGGGTGGTGAGAACTTTCATTTGGATGATCAGGTTTTTCATTTCTCTATAGTGAGAACATTATTAATATGAAGCAGAAAAGAAGCAGCCAGAGCCATTTTCAGAGTCTCAGGTAGAGTGCTTTGGGAAGTAGCTGTTGTCCTTAGGAAAGATCCAGCTTTGCTTTCACTGTAGAAGAATTAGTCACTTTGCTATTTCTTAAAGTCCATTGTTTTCAGTAGCTTGGGAATGGAGGCTTCTTTTTTCCCTTGGTTACAGCTGCTCACAGTAGAACAATATAAAAGTCAAGTGAAAAACACCATTCCTGTGGAAACCCCCCCCAACATTTGTGTTGCGTTTTGAAAAGGTGGCAAACTACAATGCAAATGGCTAGAATTAGGAAAGTAAATTATTTGTTGACTTATTCATGGTCACTAAGAAAGAGACTGCATGTACTAGTTGTTCTGAATAAAGGCACATGAGAAATTTGGAAGAGCCAGCACCTGAAATGGAGGACCTTGTTCAAACCCACCTCCACTGCAGTCCACATGGAACCCTGCACCTGAAATTTGTTGCCATGGTGAGTCCCATAACTACAACAGCATTCCTAGGCTTTGTCTGCCATGTAGGGACTTAGGGAATGTATTCAGAGGTCACATTCACTGAGCAACGGCAGCTGTTTCTGTTTGTGCCCAAAGGGTGTGTTAAGTGTGGGGTGTTTTTCAGTGCAAACTTACAGGTTAACAGTAAATGCCCCTCACTAAAAACCAAGCAAATAAGAGTGGATCTCAGCTGATGGTGTTGTGTGGTCTCTGCAAGCACAAGCAATCCTGGCCCTGATCTGACAGAGGGCTGTGTGACTCTTGTACTGTGGCTGTGTCAGCCTGCCAGGGACAAATGCATTTTATCACTTGGTACTGAAATGAGGATTGCTGTCTGGCAAACCCTCACCTATCTGTTTCCAAAGCTGTGCTAGAAGAGGTTTGGCTCTAGAGCTGTATAAATATTGCTACTAGCAAGCTTCAGTCCTCACTATCGGTGGCCACATGTGCTTGGCAAGGTTGGTTGGCCTGAGCGATCCAACCGTGGTTTGCCTCAGAATTTCCCATATGGAGAGGGATGCAGCACTTCTGGCTCTTGTCCCTTTCAAACAAACTGGTTGCAGATTCCTATATTACATGACATAGAGATGAGACAAACAGTTTAAATGCAGGTCAAGTGAAATGGTTAAGTAATTCAAAGAAATCCTTTTTGAGACACTTATGACCACTGCAGTCTACTTTTCTGTTTCAATGCTGACAGGGGGAGCATATTCAGAGCTCCATAGTCAATGTTTGCACTCTGTAACTCTGAAAGGTAAGTAATTTTTAAACTGTTTTAGTGTGCGTCTGCATATCTAACCAAGCTGACAAAAAGGCAGGAGGAAAACAATAAAATTACATGACACAGACAATGAGAAGAGCTGTAGAGATTTTAAATGGTTTTGAATGTTTTTTACCCAAAGAGCAGTGGTCCAATAGCTAGAGTGGATTATTTTGGGCTCATAGGACAGCTCAATTCACTACTGAATACCAAGTTGCTGATCTTAAAATTGTCAACAGGACCTAGCTGTCACAGAGGTTTTGAAAGAGAGCTCTTCTTTGGTTTAAAATTATGTAAAATTTAGTACTAGTATTATAGCATATGTTAAATATTCTGGAATTTTTAAGTAAGAATGAGGGAATTTTAATAAGCAGAAAATCAAGCAAATTATATGTGTTGGGCCTTAGGCGTTAATTAAACACCACATTACAAGTCATTTAAAAGGACAGGTACTGAGAAATTCTTATGGGGCAGGTGAGGGAGTGCCAAACTTGTTAACACTAGGTAACAGAGGCTAAAAAATAAAGACTGAAGTCAATTAACTACATGTGCAAACAGCAAAGTGATTTCTTCTCTCTTCTTGAGTGTTTCCCAAGAAAAAATGGTGATGCTTTTAATAATTCTTTTTTTGGACTATACAGCTGATGTGCATTAGATTCAAGTATGTCAGGAAATTGTTCAGGATTGCACACTCATGAGAGTTTGCTGCTTGCACATTGTGATTACCAAGTTTTAAGAGAAGACTCAAAAAAGAAAAGGGGAATGATATTTCAATAGTTTTTCCAGAAGCTTTGCCCTAAGGAAAAAAAAAAATCAATGATAGCCAGCTTTTTCCATCATAGTCCAAAAATTCTCATTCATTATGGTATTTCAATAGCTCTGGAAAGTCTCTGTATAACAGGCAGGTAACTCAACTGTTTTTGTTCTGGTGTAGGATTGACTCAAGAGTTTGTGGATTGGAAAAAAGAATGAGATGAGTCCTGCATAAGACACCATCTGGTATCTCAACTATTGAATCTTTTGTTGCTTTTAACACTTTCATGCTTAAAGAATGTGACTAAGCTGTCTAATATACTAGCACTCCATTTTCTTTTCTCCCATTCCTGGCAACATCCCAGAGGAAGCTGCTCCTAAATGTTCTTCTGCTTTTCATCTCTATTAACTTTTTTTTCCTTATTCAGGTTTAGCCTAGCACAAGCAGGCATATAGATATTGCAAAAGAAAAGCTATGAAAATAGGCTGCAAGGAAAATCAGGGAACGAGCTCTTTTATTGCAATGTACTTTTTTTAACTGATGTTTCTCTGAAGGGTTTAAAGAAAACTCAAATGGGAACTGTCAAAATTTCCCCATAAAACTGTCTCTTAGGAAACTCATTTTATCAAGCTTTGCTCATGACAAGTAGAGAGAATAAACTTTATGAATAAACAAAGTCTCTGTGTCCCATGCAGATATAAGTGTATATATTTTCATTCCAAATGTATTCTACAGCTTTCTGTATCCTTACCATACATAGATGTTGAAGAAATTAGACAACAGTTCATATTTCACAGTCAAGGAATTTTTTTCCTTTTTGGATTCTGGGGAGATAATTTCAGTGCTTTCCTCCAGTTTTTATGACTCAAAAATCAAAACATTTAAAAGAAAAGATTGTCTTTCTCTGTTGCCTTCTCCTTTCATCTCACAAATTTACCCTTGTTCCAAGTTATACTCCATGGCTGTCCATATCCTGGAGACAAGAGTCTCCTTGTCTTCATCTTATGCTTAGTCTCAAAAGACCCTTCCAGTGCAAATAAACACCCATGACATTTTAAGTGTATGGCAGTATACAGTCTGTATATTAAACAGATATTCTTAAATAATAATTTCAAAAATTATTACATAGGTTTTCAAACTTGGGAATCATTATGCCAGTTTGAACTAGTTAAAACTGCACTCCAGTTTAGTCTTGAATGGTTTTAATGATTGTATGGTGCTCTTACTCTTTTGATATTTGAACTTTTTGAAGTCATGTGCGTTGTTTTTTTTCTTTCCCCCTTCATATGTTTACTCTTTTTTTTTTTCACCCCACCATGAGGACTGTATCTGTATTCATAAAAAATTTTAAAATCAAATTGAAAATTCAGGTTCTTGACTAATACATCAGTTCAGTGATTAGGACTTTAAAAGTTAGTTAACATCAGACTTGCAGAATTAGTATACTGTGTTTCTGGGGCTAAAGACATACAAACATCTGAAGTTAGGGACAGAGCCAAACCTTCATATACTAAGAATTACTAAGTGGCCTTGAAACTTTCCTGAAGTGGAACCTGAATTAGTCCTGATCTAGCAGAAGCAAGGCCTATGAAGAATGCATGATTAAGCAGACAAACAAGGAAAATGGAATAGTCCAGTGGTAGTCCTGTCTCTACTACCACTCAGCTGTGCCTGAGACAACTCACTTGCTTCCTCGACCCTCACAGTTCAGGCAGTAACACACTCTGATCTTGTGTGACAGCAATGGAGCCAGAAAGTAAATTGTGAAAGCTGGTTCTAGTGATTGAGACTGGTGGAGGTTGTAGCTTTGGCCTCTTGAGGTATCAGAATTTTGTGAACAGAAAGATGTTACCATAGAGCTCTCCTCATCATTGTTCTCCTTTGCCTCTTATGGAACTCACAAGCTCAGCTTGATCACACCTAAAAAATGAAAGCTGTGGTTTTGACCACCCTAGAACATAAAATCCATGTCTATTTTTTAATTTTGCAAATGAGCTTTTACCATCTTAAGAGTGAAACCAAACCCTCAAATTTATATACTTCTGTTCTTCAGGCTATCTAAATTTAAATTTAATATATTTAGTTCATTTCTAATGGAAACTGTAGGGGACAGGATCAAAAGTCTTTTTAACTTCAGCTTCTGTCCACTGTCATTGATCTGCAAATTTTTCTTTTAGAACATGTTTAAAACCCTTTTTACATTGTCTGTTTCCTGCCTGCCCACTGAGAAAGCCTATTTGATTAAAAAGCATCGCACAATTGATCAAAGCTTCTGATCTTTTGAACTAGGTGCTGGTTAATGTTTCATCAATACATCCCTAAATGTTAGATTGGACAGTAAGATGTCTGTTTGCAGGGGGAGACTTATCCATTTGACAGAAGTCAAATGAACAAGTAATTTTTACTGTAACTTATAACAAAGCAGTGATGTGCTTGAGATTCAAGAGAATAAAAAGTCTTCTAAACAGCTCTTCCCATTTTCCTCCTACTATGCTATGTAATTAAACATGGAGATATGTCCCTGCTTGGTGTTTGTGTGTTGGTGAGTTCTCAAATCAACATGAAACCATGCTGAATTAAGTTTTCTGGATCAAAGATTTGGGTTGTTTAGGAGTATGATGAACAGCTCTTGTCACCTTGTTAAAGGAAGGGAGTTTCTCAAATGGAGTTCCTTAAATGGTATGCCTGTCTCACACTGTGTGATGTAGCACAGATCCCCTTTCCACATGTACATCTCTGCTGAAACTGGCAGTGTCTGAGCTGCCTCCAGAACTAGGTGTAGTGTTAATACACCTCTATGGTCAGTTCACCATGATACGTAGCAGTATCTTTATTTTTTTTGTACCTGACCTAGCCTATATTTGCCATATTGTACAGTGCCACTGACTAGTGCAAGCGCTGCTAAATGGTACTGTCTGTCCCACAGGACACTGTGTGGGATAGACTTCAGAATGCTAAAGACTCAGATTGACAAACCAGTCCCTGGGAGACAAAATTATTACTATTTGGGTAGATAGAGGAAACAAAAGCATTGTGTCAAAAACTGTCAATAAAGTTATTTGCAGAAATAAAGAACACATATTCAAACGCAGTAGAACTAAACACTGAAATTATTTCCTTAAGACTATATTAAATTCTTCCCCCCACTATTCAGAAACTGAGTGTCATCTGTAAACAAATATGACCCAAAATCCTTGGGGATGTTGATGCAGGATGAAATTCAATGGATTGGGGTTTTTTGAGGTCTCAGTAGCTAATAAATTCAATCACTGACTATAAAGAAGACTGGATTTTTTTTTCCTTATTTTCTGTTAATTGCTGATGGGAGGTTTTAGTAAAAGATCTGTTCGCTGCCTTTTTACAGTGCCACTACAATAAAGATCTCACTGGGAGTTCTAGGTGTTGGTGATAAGCACATTATACATGAGAGCACCGGTAGAACACTTTCTTAAAATGTGACTCTTAGGAAAGAGGTTGATATAGACATGAGTTGTAGTTAAAGTTTCAGATGCATGCTTTCATGTCTGGCCTCTTTACCACGGAGGCCTAGCAACTGCAGCTTTAGTGTACAGGGCAAAAAGAGTTCCTGACTTCTCATCAGTGCTTTGCACCATCTTCTTGTAGCAGTAGAAACACACAAAATGATAGAACTTAATGTCTTTCAGGGCAAAAAAAACTTTAATGAAATAGTGCTGAGTCTTTCCCCCCCCCAAGTTTTCGTGGAGTTGCTTCATGAGGTTTTCTTCTGTATCTCTAATAAACCTCATCATGTGTGTTTCGCAAATATTTTCATTGACACTAGTATCAGATGCCCCACTTTTGATTGTAGCAGATTAGTATAGGTATATTGTTAGGCTAGAAATAAATTTCTCTGCATCTGGGTGGCAACTATACAAGGTTTTTTAGAAGCTGTGATGTTCTGTACCTGTGTGCCTTGCTTATAGTCATGAGAAGATGACATTCCTGTCCAGGGTCTGCAAAGCTTTCTAAAGCTGTATTCTCAATACTTCTCACTATAGAAGTATATGGTGTCTTTCTCTGATTGTTCTTTGGGACAAATTAAAATTTTGAAGTAATTTGTTTGCCTAAAAAACTCTGCTTTTGCATCACCCTGCGTATTTGTTTCTTTAGGATGTCTGTCTTACCAGCTCCTTACAACGTGACTGTCTTGCAGATTATTTGATTTGAACCCAAGTCATCTCTATTTTTATGTTACTTTTGCTTTTATGCTGTATGCATATATATGAATATGCCTTTTCACTTCCTTTTCTGTAAAAAATCACTTAGATTTTCAAAATGCACGGAGACAAATAGAGAATGGTAAAGAATTAAAATATCTCCATAATACTGCACTGAATATCTCTGGTGGTTGAAAATGAATCTTGGAGAAATAATATTCACTGTTCCCTCACAGTTTTCCCATGTAAAATCCTGCTCATTGGAGAAGGATATACTTATTTTTGCACTACACAAAAAGCAACAGCTGGCTTCTCTTTTTGTGGGTGAAACAGAGGGCAAATTGCTGTGTGTAAGGTCGCTCCCTGTATTTGACTGTTTCTCTGATTTAATGCTGGCAGAGCCCTCTCTGAATGCACAATGCAGAATTTAGACTGCACCTAGCCACCAGTTTGCAATGTGCCCTTTATGTTATACAGCTGTCAAGTCTTCTGTGCTAGATTGATTTCTCCCTATACCAAAAGACCAACAATGAGATGAAGTGCCAGTCAGTTTTCTTAATTAGGTTCCTTTTTAAATGCCTGCTTGCAATCCTTGTAGTGTCATTTGAAGCTGGCTCTTGCAGCCAGTGAGGTGGATCTGCCATTTTTAAAGGCTTATTTTTGCATTATTGTGTATTTGAGCTTTTGTTCTTTAATGGTCTTCTCTTTTTCTAAAGCCATGTCAAAATGCTTAAAGTGAATATCAGAAGGCTGTAAAATCATGAGAGGAATTAAGAAACAGAGAGCTCATTGCAGAATCATTTAAATGACTGTATTGCTGCTTTTCTGACATTATCCTATCTGACAGTGGTGGGGCAGTGCATAGCACCTTCCATTATGTGTCACAGATCTAGGAATTGTGGAAATTAAATCTATGATTAAGAACTAAAGGGTAACATTGACATAATAGATGTCTTCATTCCTTCCAGAAAGGCCTCTGCTAGCACAAGGAGCATAAGCACATATAGAGACCACATATATAGTCCCCCTGTGCAACACCTGTGTGTTACATCAAAAGGTATTCTGGCAAGTAAGGCTTTTGTTTAGTGTTGCTCTACACTTTGCTATTTGACATCATCAGTCTCTCTCCCATTCATACTTTATTTTCAGAGGATTTTTGTGACCTTGAACATAAGATGAAATGTCTCTTCCTCTAGGGTATGTACGTGAGATGTGCTGACTTTCAAAGGAAATCTTTGTTCAAAGAATTCCCTGAGAATCTTACTGTCACCATCTTTAAAAAAAACAACAAACCCAAAACCCAGTTCCTTTTTTACTTTTCCACACGCACATTGTTTGGGATATATTCCACTGTCAATCCCCTTCCTTTCTTTGTTTTAAGCTTGAAGAGCAAAGCTGAGAAGACAAAAGCAGAAGTGTTGTGCCTGGCATGTGCCCATGTCAGTCCCTCTGTAACACTGATTGCAAATGTCACAAACAAAAAAGTTTACTCTTTGCCAAATTAGCTTTTTGATTAAGTCCACAAATCATTGGTTCAGAACATGCCTGAACAAATGGAATAATTGCATATACAAATGAATGAGAATTATACCCATGGCAATTTTTTTTTCCTATTTAGCTTCTGCTCATCAAAAAGCAGAAATTTCTCCATCTGAAGTTAATTCACTAACATTACTGGCCATAAGCTTCTGGTAGTGACTCTGGTTTCAGCAGAAACAGCAGTGTCTGGACATACACAAAAGCTATTGTAGATAGAGAGTCAAAATGTGTCCAGACCAGCAAAGATCTTCAGCTTCAGTAAAAAGAGCAAACATGAGTCTACTTGTTTTTTCCTGTGTCCTGAGGTGAGGAAAAAAGCATCCTAGTATTGCCACAACTGTCAAAGGTAAAGCAGCAGCCGACAGATGCTTTCCCTCCAGTTTTGGTGGTATACAAAGTCACTGTACAGCTCACAAGAAAGCTGCTGTGTTACCTTTATGTGGCCCATATTTCATCCTACAGAGCAGAGACTAGAAATCTTCTGAGGAACTTCCGTTTCAAAATATTTTTCCCAAACTGTGTTGCCTTGGCTTCCTGTAGCACTCTGTGGTCCATGCAATTCTGGTAGGTAGCAGCAATGTGCTTGTTTCCCAGTGTCAGCTCTGTGGCCTCCTGACTGATTTAACTCCTCTGGGTTACTACTGTAATATGCTGTTACAATTCTAAGAGCAATAAAATCATCATACAAAATGAGCACCTCATGTTCCTACACTGGCTTTACCTAAATTACCCATGGTTTTGACATAAGAAATCAAGCTTCTAAGAATTGCTTGAGATATCTTTACATCATTGTACATGACTGTACATATTTTTAAAAAGGAGTTTTTTTACTGTATGTATATATCTACATATTTGTTACCATTTTTCTATATTTTGTCCTGTATAAGTATCAAGTGCAGTTGCAGACTTGACAGGCTGTTGATATGGATTATTGACACTCATTTCTAGTGACTTATATAGATGAGAAAAAACTAATGTCACTTTTTTATTTTTCTGTATAGTGACCTAATAATATCAAATTATGAACCTTATCAACCCAGATTCTTTTGGTATAAAAAACCAAAAATTCAAGGGACTTCTTGCTTCTCAAGTCTCTAGCAATTGTTCTAGTGCAATAGCAATGAGTTTTTTTTTTAAAAAACCCTGCATGTCTGATTCTTAAGATCATGCTTCCTTTTTTTTTCTGCTCCATTCTTCTTCACATCACTAAAACTCTAATGCAAATTATGTTTGTTTGTTTAAAACCAGCAGAACTTGTTCCACTGCCCTGATGTGGTTTAATTGTATGCACAGTGCAACAGATGCAGCTGGAGCTTCTCACAGTGTGAACACAGAACATAATTTCTTGCTGTGGATGGCACCAACTTTATTTTTCAAAAATAACTTTTTGAAGAGGCACTGCCTGTTTTCCTGTAGCCCTTCTCTTTCCTCCTGAGCATTTAAAGGTGGTGAGTCAGGGGTAAGCAAAGTAGCCATCTTGTCTAGTTTTCCATTTGTACAGCATTGTCTGACATGCTCATGGTGTAATGAAAACAATTCAACACCAGATGGCAATGTTGCATGAGCTTAACCCGTGCACTTCCTCAGAGGGGTGTAGCAAGACCTGGGGAAGGAAGTGGCACAATTTGTTTGGGGGAATGAGTAGCCATATTGGCAAAACTCTTTTATCTCCTTTAAAAGTACCTACAATGGAGGTCAGAAAGGATAATTTTCCTCTTTTGCCAAGTGCTAAGAAAATCTAGCAGGAAGTTCATATGAAATTCAGCTCAAGTAAAAAGATTAAGCACACCTTTCTTAAAGAAATATGTGTTCACACTTCATCTTTTTTTTTTTTTTTTTTTGCAATTGCTCTTCCTAATGATTAACACCAAGAGACATTTCCAAGGTTATACTAACTGCATGCAAGAATTCTGCCAATCACAGTTCCCAGAAAGCAACTGTGAGAATTTTTTTTATATGTGCTCTGAAATCACAGTTTTTTTCTAATTTTAAGGTGTCAGCTGATTGTATTCATTGTAACATTACATTGTTTTAGTAAATTTTGTTTCTTTTCTCTTGAAATAACTTTCTAATGTAATTCTGCTTACACAGAATTCTCCCCCAGAGATTTATTTGAATAGAAATCGTACTGTCGGGACTTATTTTTCATTGAATGTTCCATTGAGTTCACTGCTATTCTACTCTGCTTGTTAAATGCATTATGCATAACAAACACACATGATTCCAAATGAGTACTCATGTATGGTACTTGATGTATGCATTATATGGAACCTACTGTTAAGATTATGGTCAAATAGCTTACTTCTAAAATTTTAATAATTAAAGTCTGAGTGGAAATTTAATTTATTGAAATAGAATAAATATTAGACAAAGTAACTGGAGAAAAAAAAAGTAAAAGTCAAGGTTTTCATAGTAAGAAACACAATTTGACATAAGCAAACTTAGTTGAACAGTACCTGCAAATGCTCAAAATGGTCTTTTGTCTTTCCAGTAACCTTAGTCTATGTCCATCCAATAGATGTAGCTGAAATACTCATAATACCAGTAAACTCTTTCATGTCTTTTTTAGCTATTTTTGGTGGCATTTGAAGAAAGCCTGAGGAATATGCTTAAATTGATGATTGTGTAGTTCACTGATTAATAAACTGAATGGAGTGTATTACTTCCTTGAACTCTGTAGTAAGTGGTTTTGGCCCAATCAGTTCCTTCTTGCCTGAGGTGCTGACTTGTTGCCTTTGGGTACCTCTTTAATATAGTGGGTAATTCTGCCTGTTGTTTTCCTATATTGACTCCAGAGGAGGGCTAGGATGATTTAGTGGCTTCATTAAGCACTTAAACAGGGGGGATGAATCTAAACCTAAAGTCACAGTTTAAAATTATTTTAAGTATCCTTGTTCTACACTATTTTCCTCCTCCTCCTCCTTCCGATGAAGGCAGGAATACAGCAGATTACCAGCCATATTTCCAGTGGTCCATCATTGATAGCTTGGGGCGACACCAATGATAGATTTGTCTGTACCTTGAGCTTCATCTTTATAATCCAGGGTGAAACCATAAGACAAGGTTAAGAAGCAAATTGTCAGGCACACTGCAGTAGTGCTAAAGTCAATTTTCAGTAATTCCCTTGCTTTGCGCTTCTCAAGGTTGTGTTTTCAGATGGATGCTGGTGGTACTGTCCTGGTTTTGCATCCTCTACCAGCTGCCAGTGTGCTTAGCCATATTTCTTCTTGCCTGGAAGCACAGCATCCGTTCCAAGGCATCCTTCTATCACAGAAGGAATCTCTTCACTGCCGCGTCTGGCTGTACATCTTTCAGGGTTGATTGACAGCACCTGCCATCATTCAGCCTAGAGAGGGAGGACTGAGATACTGGGAAGCCTGATGTCAGATAGGATGCTTGGGAGAATGTAATTTATAAATGTACCCAGAATGAGGTTTTAAGCATATATAGACTGCTGCAATTACAAGTCACGAGAAGAATTGTGATTTGCTTATTATTGCCCTTCTGTTACACTCTTAGTGAAGAAGTTCTTTGAGAAACAAAGTGTTATTGCAACAGTAATAAGACAAATTATTGTAAAATGGTTTGTTTATATGTTGGAGCCTGATAGGCAATGTACATGTGCAAACAACGTGGCAAGATATTTCATTATGATCATGTTGCTCATTCAGGCCAAGTCACTTATCCAGACCACTGTACAATGAGATGTCAAACTATTGTCGCTGCGACATCCCTTCTCCTTCCAATTTCACACTGGTAATTTTGGCAGAACAAGAAGGGGAACGTGTGAAGATTGCACCTTTTAAAACAGATTTGGGCTGACAGGATAAATTATAGCATTATTGCCTAATGGGTGGAAATGAAACTCTGCAATTTCAGGCTCCAACAAGATTGCTTCTTTGTTAAGGTATGGGTATCAGACTTCAAGTGGATTTCACAAAATCTCACGTAGATATCTGAATTAAAATATATTTCAAACAAAACTCTTAATCAGCAATCCTCAGTAGGATTACCATCACATTGCACTCTTTTTTTCTATTTGTTTTTTCCTTTTTTCTTTTTCATAAGGAAGTTGCAAGCCTTGTATTTAATTTTTTTCCTGGAAGCAAAATACAAAGTGAGATAGCAAGAACAAAGAGAAATATTTTCTGCTTCTTGAAAGACTCAATGATATAGATTTGAAATCTTAAGTGAGGGAAAAATTCTACTCCCTAATCCCTTAGATTCTGTCATAATATGTATTTTTTCCCCACGGAGAAATTACTACCTACTGATTCTTTTACGAAGATCTACCTTGCTCAGTTTGAGCTGCATGGAGGTCAATCATCTGTATTTGTTTTTCTCTTTTTTAAAGAAGTTAAACAGGTTTTGAAGTGTTTTTGGCTGTAATTAATAAGACTTCTCATAAAAATAGATGCCACAGAATTCTCTGGAACGTATGACTTTAAAGTGTCATTAATTTTTTTTTAATAAAAAGAGTTAATAATTTCACAAGGAAGCATTTTAAGCTCTGAACAGTAACATGAACTAGTTTAATTTACTGTTGCAAAGCTGACGGAAAAGACGTGATCAACATTTGTTGTGTGGTGCTAATGAAATCTCTTCTCAGTTGGGAAGCCTCCTGTATTGCCAAAAAAAAAAAAAAAAAGCTGATGCAGTGATCTATAAGATATGGTGAATTTACCTGTTTCTTTTCAGAGCAAATTTCTCTGTGTTGCCAGTCCAATTGGAATTGAAAACCTTTCCTGTGTGGTACTCTTGTCTTATGAACTGGTGGCATTTGTTAGCCTGGGTGACCAGAATGGCCTGCCTGGTTTCTTGCCTGCCTGTAGGACTTGTTGCTGACAGAGAATAAACATGATGATGACAATCCACAGTCAATCAGACAGCATGAAAACCTTACATGCCTACTGCACAGCAGTACTTCCTCAATGTCCCAGTTAGGAGTCCAGTGAGCATTTGGCCTCAACTTGTGCTTCCTCCTCTGGCTCAGAGGTGTTACTTCACTCAAGCTGCACTTACAGTGGAATCCTACCTTCCCCCCCCCCCGGTTTTTATATTACATGCAAGCTAGGAGTTGTTTGCAAGTCACAGAGAAATGGGTGAGCATTCTCTAATTTGGGTTGTGGCACAGAGCTTACAAGCTAGACTACCTTTGGATATCTCTGTTATTCATTCTATGTTTTGCATTGAACTCTCATGCAAGGCTGAAGGAAAATTCTGGTTTAAGAGAAGTAGAACAAAATTTGGCTCTTGACAATAAGTGGCAGCAAAAGAGACTTGCAAGCCTGATTTGTTTCTCCATCTACATGAGATGTCATGCAAATTATAGGCTATCATATGAGCATTTGCAAATTCTAAAACCTGTTTTTAGAATAAAGAAGAGTTTTATTACCTGAGACATCTTACAAAGTGTGCTGCAGCTACTGAGATAATTCTTTTAACTTTGATATAAAAAGTTTAAGAAACCCATTTTTTTGGGAAGGCATGTTTACAACCCATTTGAAAATTTTGAGTAACATTTCTAGAAAGTTGCGACTGTCCAAATGAAGGAACATGGCAGTTCCTTCGAGGTTAGGCACTGTCTCTTGCTCCATTTCAGTGTCTGAAATCTTGTCTTTCCCCAGAATTCTCTAAGGTACATATCACTGTCCGTTACATGTTTTAATTAATCTGATAATTGCTGTACATGGAGTTTACCACTGATTCAGTCAACTTATGTTGGGAAGCCTGATGTTCTATATTTGTTGAAAACAGATAAGACCAATTTCATTCCATATGTTCATTGTATAAGGTCCAGATGAATGTCACTTGTCTGTTCTTCAGCACAGGCAGTTAGATCTGGTATTCATTGCCACCAAGTCCTTTACAGGAGATGTCTCCTGCCCCTGTTTGCACTTTGTCATCTCCACCGTGGATTTTTTCCATAAAGGCTGGCCATTGATACTCCTCTAAGTTAGACACCATCCTGATTCTTTCAATAGAGAAATCAGTTAGCAACAGAAAAAATAGCATGAATGTATAGAATAAGGCATTCAGTGTTTTTAAAAAAACAGAAGAGATTTTTTTTTTCTTTTTCTTTCACAGGCCTTCTAGGAGTAAAATCTGGAGCTAGGGAAAAGGAATAAAGCACAAAGAGCAATACATAAACCAGCTCATAAGACTTCTGAAAACTCTCTTGAAACTTAATCATCTAGTTTTGATGATGCACATGTGAGCTGGATTTTGTCACAGAACTATTTCTGTGCTTCCCTGAACAAAGACTTCTTTTCCTATCATCTGTAACATCTGTTACTGCTTGCTCTTGAAAATGTACTAGCTTTAAAACTTTTATGAGAAAAAGCAAACCTTTTGATTTTAGAATTTGTCAGCTACTGAGCCTGTATTGTTCAGGTACTGTTTGGCCTAGCACAGTGTGTAAATCAGGTTAAAAGATCAATTCAGAAAAAACAGAGTTCATTCAGGAGTTATAGGAACCAATCTAGAAATTTAGTTTTCTTCAAAGTAGATAAGCTAGGAAGGGATACACTAAGAGGTGATTTATGTTCAGTTGTTGCAGGAAGCATTGATATATTTGGCTTTTAGTTAAATATGTAGGTATGATGATGTTCATAATAATAAACTGTTGTGGTTTAGGAATGACATTCACCAATATAGTATACTCACTTAAACTCTCATGTGACTTGCTCTTTCCCCCCTCACTCTCCCTTCCTCCTGCTGCAGGATGGAGAGAAGAATTGGAGCCACAAAAGGTAAAGATCACCAGTTCTTCATTGTCATCCCTGTCATCTTAATCACTTTGATCACATCAGTAATGCAGACATTGACATCTTTCCTCTGCTTTAGGGACTCTACAAGGTCTTGAGATGTTGGTTTACTTGGTATGTGCCTTTCATGTGATTTATGGTGATCACATACAGTACTTAATATTTTGGTCCATGTTTCCTGCAGTCTCAACTGAAGGTTTGAGAAGTGCTATCAACTGTGCTTGGCCACAGTTGCCAGTTTTTGATGCGGTGGGGTTTTCTCGTTGTCTACATATCACAAGAATAGTACTCAGGTATTCATCTGCTCACTACTTTACTTCTTCAGCATCCTGCCTAAAACATGATGAAGGTACAATAAGTAATTGTCTAGCACCCACTCTTAAGAGCAGCAGCTAGGACCCTAGTGAAAAAATGGAAAAAAAGGATGAAGAGTGTCGGAAAGGAGTTGTTCAGGTTGCTGTTTCAGACTCCTGGCTACTCTAGTACAGCATATCCAACAATGTAAGTAACCAGATGCTTCAAAGAAGGGTTAACAAGACTTGAAGTAGGCAGCAATGAAATAATCCAGTCAAAGAAGAGGATTACTCTCAGATTTTACTGATTTTAGCAAAAAAGAAATGAGCTGCCGGAGCACCTTCTTATAATTGACTAGAGAAATAAGGTTCAATGTTCACTTATATTACTTGAAAGGTAAACACTGCTATTCCTTTTAATTCTTCTGCCTCTGTCTAAAATCTGAAGCACAAAAAATCCACTCCTCGGATCCCATGTAGTTTGAACTCATATGTTTCAGTAACATTGTCTACACTGGCGTTTTCCACAGACATCATACATTTTCCAAGCACAAAATTTCTTGCAGTGATACTTCACAGACTAGTGGACAAGAATGGATTTACCTAAATATAGGGAGAAAACACAGTATGTTTGCCTGGAGGTTTTCAATAGAGACTTTTTTGTTCAAAGTCAATGATAAAAGGCACAGACTTACGTGGTAGAAGTACAGGTGATTTTATTTTTTTGTTGAAACAAAATGTAGAAAACACTGAGTAATAAATCCAAGTAAAGATTGTCCAACAAAATATAGGAACTGACAGGTGAAAGCTTTCTTTTATTAAAGGTTGTGGAGGCAACAAGTAGGGAGAGAGGGAAATAAAATCTGGAATTGCCTGAGATTGTGAACTGAAAGTGAGTGAAACTGAAATAAGATTTTATGATCCATGGAAAGAAAAGAAGAAGGAAAGAAAAATAAAGATTATGAACTTCCAGAAAACACGTTTCAATTAGTTCTCAGAATTGTTATTTAAGGTCACATGGAAAGAAAACCTGATGAAAAAAGAAGCTACAGAGATCTGCCACAGGACAGATAGATAGAGTAAATAAGGCCAAGGCATGGCAGCTTTACTGACTTCAAGAAATGATTGAACAAAACATGCAAACTTGGCTATCTAGCTGACAGCCTTATGGAGAAGAAGTATAATGCGAATATGTACTAACAAAGTCAGAAAGTCAAGGCACAGAATGAGGTTAAGTAGCAGGAAATGTCAAGGGTAAAAGAAAAGCATTTTAAAATAGGTTAATTGTAAGTTCCATGAATCTATTATTGGTAAAAGGAAATTGATGGGAAAAGGAAACCCTTTTCCTTCCCAAACTGAAAACCATCAAATGATTTATAGTCCTTGTTGCATTTAGTCTTCACAAAAAGGTCCATCAGGAGCGTATGGTTAACACAATACCAATGACAAAAGGTTCAAGCTGAACTTCAGAAATGACAGATAAGAGACCACTTAGATAAATTAGATGTTTTCAAATTGTCTGGTCTGATAAACTTCGTAATCGTGTGCTTAGTGACCTGGCTTAAGCAATGTCAGAATGGCTGGAACTTGCCTTTGAGAAATGGTGGAGGACAGCTGCTGAAGAGGAGTGCTAGAAAAATAACAAGTGTAGTGCCTGGTACTGACTTTTACATAGAAACAGGGAGAGAGGAAATCCAGGAACTGTGGATTAACAAACTACTTCAGTTCCAAGACTTTGAGCTTTTGAAAAATAACAAGGAAAAGAATAATAACTAACCTGGATTTATTGAGAACAAAATAAGCCAAAACAAATCATAGCAAGGGGGCAAGATATTTGGACAGCGGAGATACAGTAAATACCACCAGCTTTGGACACTGGTTAATATAGTAGCCTAAGAGGGTGAAAAATAAAATACTGTCTTGATGAAAAATATTGCAGTAGTAAGTGGTACCATTTAGAGACTCTGTTACCTCAAATTCACTTAAACTGGATATATGTATCTATCGTGGTTCCATATCGGGTCTAAGGCTGTTCAGATTTTAATGAAAATCAAAAATTCTTCTGATTTAGATTTGGAGATGACTAACTGTAGGAGAAAAATTTCATAAAGATAATCTGGGGAAAAATTAAGATGAAACTCAAAGGAGGACAAGCTAACACATTGACACAAGAACTCCACAGATACAAGGAAAAGTTGGTTATTATCTCATACCAAGAGAAACATGAATGGGTCACAGTATTACTTCCTGAGCAGTACATGTGTTCTCTTACCAGAGCAACATCTGGGTTTGGGTACTTAAGGGGAATCATAGATAAATTAAGATGAATTTAGAAAAGGACAGTGCTTGAGCAAATGTGACCTGTGAGAAAGAATTGAAAGTCCTGTAAATGTTTATCTTAAAGAAAAGGTCAGGAAAGCACTGAGAATCAATTACTGATATAGTTAGAAGGGTGCTTGCTAAAAGGAAAAGAATGACTTCTTTTCCCTTATTTGGAGAGAAGAGTGCTAATGAGCTTAGATTGCAAGAAGAAAAAAAGGTCAAGGTTGAAATTGTCAAAAAACCTTCCAATGGTGAGGCCAGTAAAACACGGGAATACATTACATGGGGATATTGTGGATTTTGCATTTGTGGTGATCTTTCAGATAATTTTTGTAGATGCATTTGTCTAGTATATTTGATTGCTGTTTGACACAGAAGCATGTAATAAAACTACTTCATCCTGTTTTTTTTTTCATTTCCTGCAAAACAGTTTCTCTGCATGCCTACTATGCAGTGCAACTGGGCTGCTAATATGAACAGGGCTTTAGTAATATAGTGACCATTTTTGAGCATTTAATTGAGTTTTCTCCAAATTTTATCCTAAATAATCAGAATTCTACTGAACAGGAACTATCTTATGTAAGTTTGTCTTTAATTTGAAAATGTTTCAAGAATATGTAAAGATTTTATTTTTAAATTCTCAAAGCAAGAAGTGATCTGGAAAGAAAGAATTACAGCTAGAGAAACTAAAAATGGATGGAAAAATCAAGAAATAGTTGATGATAGTTCCACAGGGCTCAATTTTAGGACCAGTGCTCTTTAATATTTTTAAAAGTGTCCTGGATGCAGGAAACAAATGCACATTGAGTAAGTTTGCTGACAATACTGAATTAGGAGGAGCTGTGGACTTCCTTGAGGTTAGAGAAGTCTTGCAGAGAGAAAGGTTTTTAACACAGAGGGAGGTCAGTCACTGGAACAGGCTACACAGGGAAGTGGTTACAGTACTAGGCCTGCTAGAATTCAAGGATAATCTGGATGATCCTCTAATTCATATGGTTTACTTTTAGGTGATCCTGTTAGGAGCAGGGAGTTGGACTTGATGACCCTTATGGGACTCTTCCAACTTGAGATATTCTGTGAATCTATAATCCATCATAACAAAACAGCTGGACAGTGTACAGCAGGAACCCACCTGAGAATGGGAAACAAGAAGCATTAAAAATTATTATCAATAGCAATAACACTATCTGTACACATGCAGTTGAGACTATCCCATGCCAGGTGCTACACAACAAAATGTCAGGAAAATGACAAATGGAACAGGTTGTCCAGAGAAGTTGTGGCTGGCCCATCCCTGGAAGTGTTCAAGATCAGATTGGGTGGGGCTCTGAGCAAGCTGATCTAGTGAAAGGTGTCCCTTTCCACAGCAGAGGGGCTGGAACTAGATGATCTTTCCAGCCCAAATTATTCTATGATGCAATGATTTTGTGATAGGCTCAAGGTATCCTTTCAGGAAGAGAACAGGTTGCAGAGGCTGGAAAAGCTTTCTTGGTGGTGCTGCTTTTGTCATAGTATTCCATCTTGATAAATTACAGCTCAAGCTGTATTTAATGTCTTGCTGTAAAACCAACATAAGCTGGTTTACTGACAAAGTAAAAGATATGAAGAGCTATATCTACAGATATGCTTTGACAAGTGTTATATCAAAAAGCTTTTTTTGAGTTTCTGGTAATTTTAGTCAAGATTGGGTTACATGAGAAATATTGCTAATGAATTTATATTAATCTCCTATATTCAATAGAAATCTTCTGCATCGATAGAAATCTTAGTGTACAGAAACAAGTACTGTGTCCCCACATTAACCAGCAAACAGAAAATGACTACAGAAATGAAGGCTGTGAGAAGATCTTCAGCTTTTTTCTGAATTCTGGAGACTTGCTAGTGAAGTAGGAATCTCGTATCTTGAGAAACATATTGTGGAAATAGTAGGAATCAAATTTTTATAGTCTTTGACAAAATGAAAGAATGAAAGCATTGAAATTGCAGTGCTTTCCTTTTACCTGTTAGATACTCAATAAAAAGTGTATTTTCATCGTTTCAGGTAGTTTAATATTTTGATTCCAGGTTGGTATCACATTTGTGACTTGGGAAACCTGGAAAATCCTGTGATGATAGAGCATACCTTTTTAAATGGACAGATGCGTCAACACTTCCAGAAAAAGTTCTGTCCAATACTTGGATATGGTTCTTCTTGGATCTAGGTGAGAAGGCTGTGCAAGGCCATCTAAGATAGAATGGCAGCACAGAAGAAAGCTTTCACTGTCTGGGAAGGAAATTCTATCAGTTGCACCAGGATTAGGTGCTGTGGATACCCCAGCCTTAGGAGCCTTCAGGGCTTGGTGGCTGTGGAAATTCAATTTCTGTTGAATAGGGTCATTAATGACTAACAAAAGGACTATGTGCTTTGGTTAATGTTAACAGCAGAACCCTAGAAGGGTGCTTAGAGTTGCAAAAGTCACGGTAAATTAAAGCACATCTAATTCAAAGTAACATTTATTGCAACCTGATTGTAGCGTTGGTAGTAAATACTGCACAATTTCTTTTAAGAACAGTGGGAAGTGTAAATTCTGACAGGCAATGGATATCTGGGACTTTGTCCATTTCCTGTAAAAAATGCAAACCATTTCTCTGACTATGACATGAGAGGTGGCTTAATTGAAGATGCTTAGTAGAAGATATCTTGTATATTCATAGTCTACAAAATGCTGTGTAAGACAGATACTGAAATATACTTACCAAAATTAAAACCCTATAATATGCTTACCAAGAGGTATGAACTTATCTCCTTAAATAAAAAGCAAATCCAGGCTTGTTCTTGATTATGGACAGATTATGGACCATCAAAGCAGTAATACAGAGTTCACATCTCTGATGTCAAATATAGATACCATTTGTCAGTGGAGGAAAGCTCTACAAAACCTTTTCTGAATCTTTATATGAAAATTTTTAATGTTTGTAAACGTAGATCAGATTTTCCTTGCATTATCATAAATTCACAGAATTGTTAGGGTTGGAAGAGACCTCTAGAGATCATCTAGTCCAACACCTTGCCAAGGCAGGTGACACAGGAACAAGTCCAGGTGGGTTGGAATGCCTCCAGACAAGGACACTCCATTACCTCTCTGGGTAGCCTGTTCCAGTGCTCTGCCACTCTCAATATGAGGGCATTTATCTTGCCGTGAAATCATAGTCAGGCCTTACACCTGAGAAAAGTCATAGTGGTTGCTTTTTGTTTCACAAGGTGCACTGAAGTCAAAGGACTCAGTTCTGGAAAAATTAGTTCTCTCCATGCTGTGGAAAAGTTACCCAGCTCGTCTCTCACTCAAGAGTTTTCAGTCAGCAGTTCGGCATATAGCCTTTTGTAATCCCTTCAAAAATTTATTCAGTATACCAAGACTCATGTGCATCTGAACACAATGGCTTTTCCTCCGTTTGAGAAAGATCATCCAAAAAGCGATGAAATTCCAGGATCTTGCCTGGATGTGGGTTTTATGACGGGGACTAGAAGTGGCATAAACTAATGCCTACATCTAGGTGTCAGTTTCTGCTAATTGAATTCTGACCATTAAGGTGAGAGAGTTGCCTCTAGTGAAAAACATATATCATGGTTTAATCCCAGCCAGCAGCCACTCGCTCACTCCCCCACCAGCAGCATCGGGGAGAAAATTGGAAGGGTATAAACTAGAAAACTCAGGGGTCGAGATAAAGGCAGTTCAATAGGGAAAGCAAAAGCTGCACACACAGACAAAGAAAATTCACTGCAAAGGAGTGAAAATTTACAAGCAAAGAATTAATTCACTGCTTCTCGTGGGCAGGCAGGTGTTTAGCCCTCTCCAGGAGAGCAGGGTTCCATCACACCTTACAGTAACTTGGGAGGACAAAGGCCATCACTCCAAACATCCCTCCCTTCCTCTTCCTTCTCCCCACTTTATACACTGAGCATGATGTCATATGATTTGGAACACCCCTTTGGTCAGTTGGGGTCAGCTGTCCCAGCTGTGTCTCCTCCCAGCCTCCCATGCCCCCTGACTTCCTCACCAACATGGCAGTACTGAGAACAGAAATGCCTTGATGCTGTGCAAGCCCTGCTCAGCAATTACAAAAACATCTCTATATTATCAATCCTATGTTCAGCAAAAATGCAAAACACAACTCCATTCTATCCACTATGAAGAAAATTAACTCTACCAAAAATTAGCACACCACAGATCTAGTGCGGAATTAAAAGTTGAATTTTGTTGAGAATGTTGTGCCTTGGGTGCAAAATAGAATAGGAGAACATGCTGATTGAGTTGCTTTTATGACAGAACTGTAGGTTTCTCTTGATAGAATAAGGTGTTTTTAAGGGAACTCTGCTGATTTACCTTAAGAATTTCAGTGTATCTCACATAATAAATGTAATAAATTTATATAATAAAATTACAACAAATAATTTTAAAAGAAGAATAGTAAATAATAGTTTTCACTGAAAACACAGTATACAAAATAATTGTGTCTACTTGCCCAACAGGAAAAAATTAATGAGGTTTTCTCTTTAATAATTTTAAAAAAATTCAGCAAAGAGCAGTTATGTCTTATGTCCATATCACAATGAGCCACCCTGATCATCAGGTAAAATTTTCTTCTGAACACTGCAGTGAAATGGATTTAGCAATGCTATCCCAAATTTACAGCTGAAAAGGGGTGAAAACACACAGCTTTCAACATCTCCAAGGTATACTGACTTCTGGAGGTGCAGATATATATGTGTTGAAGTTTTAAAAAATGCTAGTTTTCATGCTTGGATAATATTGAAAGTCAGTGACATGCAAGGACCTTTTGAAGAATCTGTAAATGTGAGTAGATGCTTTAATAGCAAGTACTTTCAGTCTCATGGCTCCCAGAGGCACAGCTCCATATCAAGCAAGAAATCTTTCAGACTACTAGGAATTGAAGCCTTCAGCATATAGCGGTGGCATTAGCTGCAAATTTGTATTTCCTTCTCATTGATAATTACAGTTTGAATCCAGTTTTAAGGAAGGTGCAGGATTACAGTTATTTTATCTTAGCTGGTTTGCTAATTCCTGATTGACAACACATTTTCTAATACCGCAGTAATAACTTCAGCACATATAGGAACTGTAATCATGCCAAGACATCCTGTCAGACTTTACAGAAACCACACAGGAGTTAAATAGGACCATGTGCAAGGCCAAACTAGAAAATAGAAGCCAGATAAAACAATTGAGCATTCAGATTTGATTAAAGGGCACAGGACTGGCAGCATCCTTGATCTCTCAGCAGAGAATTACATTGTGAAGAGCTGAAGCAGCACCATAATATAATAGAAGAGCTGATATTTCATTAGCAGCCAATGGTTTGGAAGAATGTTTTCAACACATTGCTTTTGAATAGGTTATATATTAAATCCATATAACTAACAGTGCTTAACTAGGTCTGAAAGATGGTTACAGCATCTGTCATTGACAGATTCCAAAATGACTGCCTTGGAGAAAGAAAGCAAAATGAGATATCTTGGGAATTTAACTAAAATGGGCTAAGAAAGTTGTTTTGACTGGTAACTTCAATATATGAAATTCTGTAATATAAAGGCTGGTTTTGGAAAGCTGAAAACCAGATATTTTCTGATTTTTGCAGTGTTTGAACAGTTTATTTCTATTTAAGAAGTTGTTAATAAAAAAAATTCTCTTTTTAAATGTGGGGGTTATTTTAGTATTTTTGGTCTTGTAGACTAAGTCTTTGTTCTCAGGGGAGCAGGATTTTGATAAATTGTAGTATTCAACCCATCAGACACTAAGAAAAAAAGAGTTATGGGGTTTGCTCAAGTAGAGCTCCAAAAGTTGATGGTTTTGAACAGGAGACCTCAGAGGTGGCTTATGTAATTTTGCTTGGTTTTTAGTTAACCTAGCAGGTTCTCCATCTGTCCCTCCCTTTCTCCATATTTCTACTCTCATTTCCTCCCTCTTTTTCTCCCTCTCTCCCTTTTTCTCCTTCTTGATGGATTGTGACACTGTGTTAGTCTTCTTAAGCTGTGCATTGTTTTTCTTCATACAATACATTTAAGCATTTTAAAGAACCTTTTAAAAGGTATGTTTCTGTGCTTAGAACCCTCTTGAAAACTGGTAGGAGACCACTGTTAAAATACTGTGGTACTCACATTACTAAACTCCATGCATTATATTAGGATGCTGGAAGTAATTATATAGGCAAAGATTGATAATATGATTTGAAACAGTATAAAGTACAGAAACTGAATAACTGCTAATTCAAGAAAAAAAGGTTGAATTGAACACTGTGAAGTTGTGATCAATTTCTATTAACTTCAAAAAGCCCCAGAAAATGATAGTCTTTTATGAAAAGTATTAAATACCTAGAGAAGTCTGAACTATGACATGCTCAGCTCCTCAGCTGTGGGCAGTCATATGGTTTAAGACTTGGACTGTATTGCCTTAAATTTTTGATAATCCCTCCTGTCTAGGTTCAATTGTGGTCTGCATTAATGTTATGGTAACTGATGGGTAAATAGAGTTGTATCATACCCTGAAAACAGCCTCAACAGCTTGAGGTATGCTGTTGGTTCTATAAAATCATGCAGAGGTTTTTTCTAGGCTGAGACAAGTCTGTTAGGCCAGGACTTGGGAACAGAATACTTGAGGTGCCAGCAGGACATGGAGGACACCATGGTGTAGCAGCACAGTAAGTACACCTCTTCCAAAACAAGGTCTCAGAGTTCAGTGATCTGTAGCTTGGGTGTGTCTGTCTTTTTATTCAATATCCTGGTGGTCTTTCCTCTCCTATCAAGAAGTCCAGTTACTTTGTGAATGTCTGTAAGCATCTAATAGCTGCAGTGCCCAGTAGCAAGGATTTGCAAAGCTTGACTGTCTCAAACTGCGACATTGACTGATGTGATGAATGCCCACTAGAGAGGGTGAGGGGTGGAGAGGTGCTTGGGGCACAGGCAGCACCTCGGTTTTGTCATCTGCTTTGTGATGTAAAAGGTTGGGGAAAGTCTGTTCACTTTCACTTTTCCAAGCACTTGTGATTTTGTAGGTCTCTCCTAGCAAACCCTTCCTGCTTTTCTCCAGAATGAAAAGACCTTATTTATCTACTGATTTTTTAGACAGATATCATGTTGTACTTTTAATCATCTATGTTGCTCCTGCTAGCTTATTCTTTTGGGCACAGGTCCAGAATTACAGGCAACATCAGAACGTTGCTGTCCCATGGATTTTCACTGAGCCATAACACTCTTCTCCAGTTTTGTTCACTATCCTTCTTTGTGACACCACAATTTTATGAAGTTAAGACTTCTCATCACCCTATAAATTACTCATCTGAGGTAACTGCAATAGAAAGACTGCTATTTGTAACATCACTGCTATCATACTCTCTTCCTGCAGGCTCAGTATTCAATTGTCTTATGTAGCTATCTGTCTTTATATTGAATCATGTAAATTGTCTAAAAATTAATGAAGCATCAGACACTATACCTGTTTCTAACAGATATTATAATTTACTTAAGTATTTTATTATACTCTATGAATGCAAAAGTTGATATTATAGGGAGAATGTGAGCCTGCTGCCTTGCAAAATGAAGAGAAATTGCTACTCTTTGGATAGCCCCATGGGTTTTGTACAAGTTCAATTTTCAGGTCAGAAACACCCACAAAATAAAAATACACGTTATCCTAACAGCAACAGTCACGAAACTCTTCTCTGTGCATGGTAATCCGTTCCCTGGATACGAATGGCTATTATTAAAAAAAAAAAATAATAAAAATCCCTGTATGTTTTCTCCAATGCAAAATAAAAAAAAGCTATTTGAAGTAAACAAAGACATTATTTATGGTTTGAATGTCTGCCCGCAAACAAAAATCTAGAATATGTAGTTTGATGTAGCAGTTATCAATTGAAAGGAAAATTTAGAATATGTGAAATTATATAAAATTGTTTTAAATTATATTAATTTATAAGTGCTGTATCAGCTAAAAAGTGCTTCCTAGCTTCAGGGATAAAATGAGACTCTTAATATTAGTTATTTGGCCATGTGTACATGCTACCAGCATTCAATGATGTAGCAAAACCTGCCTTCCTTTTGAAAGGGCTGTTTTGATGTATGTTAATCTCTGGGGGACCCTTAAGAAATCACTGATGTTTTATGAGGCACCTTAGTTTGCTTCTAATATTGGAAGTACCATAGATTTTAATTTGATATGCCAGTTTTTTAGTTTGTGAATTTTTACGTAGTTTTTGTCTCACCTAAAAAGTGTTGCTCTGAAGTTCAGTATAAACAAATCATTTCCCTTTTGTTATTTTATTCCACTTTCAGTGAACTATTCACAGATTGTGGGGATTTTTGTAGCACTTACGAGGGACATGGAAATGGATGTGAAGTGAGCAAAACTGCCCTCTCCAGAAACTTCCAAGAAACTATTGCTAGAAGTGCCAGCAATAGTATCCATTGATTTTTGTATCCTGGAATCCTGTGTTGATTCACATTCTCTTTGACATCCAAGTTCTAGCTGCCTTCTTTTTTTCTTTTTTTTTTTCTTTTTTACCATTAAGGAAATGGATTGTCTACCTTCATGACTGTTTTAAGTTTGTGTATTAGGATACATTTCTGGAGTGCTCAGAAGCATCACTGTGTCTCTTGTGGACATCACCATAATTTAAGATTAATCACCTCCAGGGAGGTTAGTTGCATTACATGGCAAAGTACAGGTTTACTCTTGCTCCCTGTGTTGGGAGGGCATATCTTCAGCTCACTTTTTGGCCACTTGTTAATACTTTCTTGATACAACTCTCAATTACCTGGTTTAAAATGAGCAATGATATGCTAGCCTGAGTATCACACTCTAACCCTAATATGAACATCCTAAAATAAAAATGTAAACTCACTTTTTCTGGTAGAACCCAAAGTGTTTTTTTGAATGCTTTCTGAGCAAACTGATGTCCTCTACCTCCTAGCAAATAAGAGGACACTGCTTGATAATATATATCGCTAGTTAGTGTTAAAGTCATTAGTGGAAGTGTTTTGCCTTTGGTTAATAGTGACTCATGTAGAACATCTTTACTGCATTATGGAAAGCTTTCAGTATAATTGTTTGGGCTTTTAGTGATTCAGAATTAGAAGCTTGTAGTATTCATGGTTTAGCTCTTTCATGCCCTAGAGGTAACTTGTCAAACAAAAGTCAACAAAAGGTTCATGAAGAGCTACAATAAGAAACAGATTTCATTCTTGTTCCATGCTCAGATCTTGACCACTCTCTTTACTATAATCTGATACCACTGATTCAACCCTTATATAATACACAGACAGCTGGTTGGATTTTTCTTGTGACCTTAAAAGAATATTGTTAACATGATCCGGTATTTGTGAGCTTTTAAAGATGAAATGATCAATTGAAATACTTGTAACAAAAAGTCCTTTTATATTTTTCTGAAATCAACTTTGAAATATTTGAGTTTGAATGTTAGCTTTAGTGTTTTCAAGGAAATATATTGTTGTGACAGTGCAAACCCCGCATGTGTTTCCATGATCTGGGTCTCTTGCCACTCCTTAAAAAAATATGATGGAGAGGTTCTAAACTGGAAAACGCAGTTTTAGGTACAAGCTCAGTTTACAAAAGTGTGAACATTGTTTTTCTGTGTTCTCTCAACCGCCATTCTTTCTGTATAAGGAAAATGCCAACGTTGTGATGAAACAGAATTATTTTTCTTCATAATTCTTTTAGGAGTTAGTAATAACTTTTCTAGTTGCAAGGGTGGTTTTTTGTTACTGTCACTTTCAATTGTATCAGTCAAAATACTTATAAACCCAATGCCACTGCTTTGGTACTTCGGAACTTTTAACCTGTTTACCTGATGAAGGACCAGGAAATACTTTAGCTATTTTCTGAGTCAGAAACACCTTTCTTGGGTCTCTTTCCTGTCACCAGTTATGCACACTGATTGCTACTCCATTTCTCCCGGCTAACAAAACACCAGGTAGACTTCTACCAATGCTGTTGGGCTTTCCCCAAAACATGTCTTGAGTAGAGTGTGAGAAGGAAGGCCTTTCTCGAATATATTAAGTACATACAATAGTAAATTCTGTGAATGGCAAATATATTTTAAGCAATATATTTCTTGCAATTCTTTTACAAATGCTTCTTTAAGGAAAAAAATATTTTAGAATAGTTTTACTAAGTAATTGCTTAGCTCCCACAGTTCCTTGAGAAACCACGATAGAGCTCTATATATTGTTTTGCAATAACTACAGGGGTGCAATTTAATTAAACCTTTTTATTTACTATTTTTAAAGACCTACTTTATTCCTAAAGATATTTTCTTCCAACCAAAATCTCTCAATGGAGTTGAAAGTAACTTCACAACGTGACTGTGGCACAACTGACCAGCCCAAAGGACAGAGTCCCCAGCTGAGGGGGGTGGGGGGTGGAAATTGAGGTTGTCCCCTTAATCTTCATGGCAAGGCTTAAACTGCCACCTTGCTGTATACTATTTAAATTCTCTTTGTAGGCAAATCCAAAAGAAAATATGCTGCCTCAACTGCAACTGCTTAACATCTGTTAGTGTTGGATCATTTTTTGTTATAGGACTTTTGAAAAATCCAGAAAAATCCAGAGCCTAATAACTACTCTGAGGTCAAAAATGTATGGAGGACATTCTCTATGGAAATGTCCTAAAGAGTGAGGCATATCTAAGTAGACTTTTTCATGCTTCCTGCTCTTGCAAACTTTCTGCTGTTCAACTGCTCGTGTGTCATTCATTCAGGAAAGCTGCTGTTCTTATAGGTAGGATGTCCTCCTTCTATTGTAGGGAAGCAAGCTGAATTTCCTTTCAATCTTTGTTTTTTACTTTAGAGTAAAAGTAACAGAGGCAAACACGGAGCTGAAGATTGTTTCTCTAAGTTGGTGTCCATTTTAATTTACTTGTTGCATTCCCACTGAAGTTGCTTTGCTTACATGTATACTTTCCATTCATGTTAGTTGAATTCTGTATTCATTCCACCACCCACTTTCACTCTTGTTGCAGAAGTTTTATGTGTCTTTTCCCAGTAAAAAGTGGTTGTTCAGCAGCCTTTGAGCCTGTCATCATAAATTTAAAAGCAAAAATTTACTGGCTTGTTTTTTCCTTACTCTTTGGCATTGTCCATGTACAGCTGGTTTCTGCAGATGTTTCTGAACAGAACTGGTAACTTTTAAAACCTTGCAAATATCATCAGTGTTACAATCTTCTACTTGGGGCTGCAGCACATGAAATACATTTGCCCTTAGCAAGATCTGGCTGTGTTCCTTACCTTCTTAAATATAACATTCAAGTCATTGTAAAAATATGTTTTATCATACTAGTAGAGTAAGTAATGAGTATCTGTTATTGCTGTTGGAATGGTCTTTCTGATGCAAAAACTGTGGTTCAAATAAGCTGTGTGTTGCCTTCACAGATTAAACATGTTTTTCTAATTACCTTTGTATACTTTTATACTCCATGGATTTGCAGCTGACCTTTTCATTAACTCTTTTTTTCCTAATTTCTTTCCCCTCTGTATCCTTTTCTGTTATTCCCTGTTATTTATTTCCTTCCCCAGCTTTCTCCATTTAATTTCTTTCAATTGAAGAACACTTCTGCACATGAATGTCTTTCATGTCTCCTTTCTTCTTCTGACTGAGGGTTCCCACCTTGTAAGGCATCTTTTGCTCACCACATCTGCAAAGTGCTTTACTTTTTGAGCCTTTGAAGGAAAGCATACTAGAGAAACAGAAATGCTACTGACATATACCCTTTATTCTGTTACACCCACTTATTTGTTAGTGACTGATTAGGGTCTAGGGAACAAAGTTCACACATTTGGTAGCTAGCATCTGTGTAAGTAACCTTGTACATATTTCTGGCCTTTGCAAGGCAAATAGTAACAAGCGAAGTTTGGTCCTTGGCTGAAGAACTTTAATGCCAGGAGTATGCATCCTAAGTGGAGTCTTGTATTCCCAAATCCTGAGTGGTATAGAATCCCAAAAATTTAGAGCATTTGCTTTTCATTGTTTGTTTGTTTGTTTTTTCCAAAATGATGAGACTTTTGCTAGTGATCATAGAATCATAGAATTATAGAATCAGCCAGGTTAGAAAAGACCTCTGAGATCATCAAGTCCAACTCTTGATCCAACACCACCGTGATTACTAGACCATGGCACTAAGTGCCACATCCAGTCTCATCTTAAAAACCTCCAGGGACAGGGGATCCACTTCCTCTCTGGGCAGCCTATTCCAATGTCTGATTACTCTCTCTGTAAATATTTTCTTTCTAATATCCAATCTAAACCTCCCCTGGCAGAGCTTAAGATTGTGCCCTCTTGTCCTACTGCTGGTTGCCTGGGAGAAGAGACCGACCCCCGCCTGGCTACAACCTCCTGTCAGGGGGTTGTGGAGAGTGATGAGGTCTCCCCAAGGCTAAACAACTCCAGATACCTCAGCCTCTCCTCATAGGACTTGTGCTCAGGTCCCTTCACCAGCCTTGTTGCTCTTCTTTGGACCTGCTCCAGCACCTCAGTATCCTTCCTGATGACAGGCCATATCCCCTAGCTTAGAACAAAACTGTTCTGTGACTGCTAGTCAATTTAAAAAAAAAAGCTTTAGTGGGAAGCCAGCCTAAAGCCCATTGCTTCCTTTATCTTTGGGAGAACTTGTATTTGACTTGAGCTTTATAGGATAGAAAAGGCATTTCAAATGCTGACTTGAAAGTGTCCCGGGAAAGAGCCAAGATAACAGTGATGGAAGTAGACAGTCCTGGTGGCTTCAATCTGTGACTCCAAATGTAAAGAAGCCAATGCCAGCTTAATGAGTCAAAGCTTTTTTAGGCTTCCTTATAAATTAACCAGAGAGAGAGGATGACATTGGATTGTTACTTATTGTGTTTGGTTTTTGTCTTACACTTTTATAATACAGTAGGTAACAACTGCATGTACCTTTTAAAAATTCTTATAAATAAATCTACAGTCTTATTTTTCTTGGTTAAATATTTTCTTATGTAAAAATGTGTGGTTTCATAGAGGGGTATGTGGAATAGATAACATGACACAAGCAAGTAGAAGGAAGATGCAAGTCTGCTTAACATTACTTTGTTTTGGGAAACTGGCCCTAAGTGACCTGCAACAAAGGTACTGTATCTTAATAGTATCAGTTGTATTAAAGAGACAGTGATGTTCCCAGTGTATGGAGAACTCTGCCAGGAATAGTTATGTTAGATTTTGTGAGCTACTCCATATGGAGTTTGCCTGATTTGGATTTTGTCATTTGTAAAAATGGTATTTTAAATTGCTTTCCTTTCTGCGAGAAACATAGATTTTAAGAGGGTGCTTACAACTAGTCTAGGATTTGATATGACAGATATTTATATTTAATGCGGAGCAAAACACAAAATACACTTAACCTTTATACAGTTGCATTGTAAATGTATTCTGCTTTCTTTCAACTGAAGTGAATTATATTAATAACTTGTTATTGTTAAAATGTCAAGAGTATTTTCTTTCTCTTTGAATTATCATTTCTCTGCTCAGGGTATTGGGTTTTGCTTATCGCTCCTGACATAGAAAGGAAGAAATGTAATCTTAAGTGAAATGTTCAGACTTCTTCTGAGTAGGTAGGTTATTTCTTTTAGATTAGCTCAAGTAATAGTTACAGAGCTGACATATGGAATGTGGAAGGAGACAGGAGCCAGACAATGCACTGAAAGTGAAACTCTTTCTCGTTTAAAGATACATTCTCCCTGGGACTAAAGAGTGATGTGCACAATGTGTCAGGCATTGCTGTATGTGGCACTTCTTTTTATTTTCGCCAAGCTGATTTCAAGCATGTAACTTTTATTTTATTGTGACATTATCAAAATAATTTACATTCACCTTGCAGAGTTGAATTATGCCCGTTTGGGGATGAAATCGGAGAAGTTCAGGAAGAAAAGAGTGTGATAAGGAGTTTTGAATTTCATTCCATCTCTTCAGCTGGTGAAATATATTCCCTGTAAAGCATCTGGTTAATCAGATAGACCTTAAATGATTCTCTCCTCTCACCACTTCAGAAACAGGTAATTCTGCCTCTTATGGGAAATATGTTAATCCACTGTCTGTCTGGAAAGGCTGAGGACAGCATGGCTTTTATGGTTGAGAGCTTTCCAGCATGGCTTTCAAAGCAAAAAGAAATATAAAGTTAAACCTTTGTATCATGTTTATTGTTCAGAACCAGAAATGTATGAGATACTCCTTGTAATGATTTTACTCCAGCAAGCCAAAACAAATTCAAACTGCTGTCTTCATCAGAAACTCTGTTTCAAAGATGGATGAAAGATTTCACTTTAGGTTACCATCCTTTCTTCCAGCTTCATAAAAAGCAGTACTGTTTTATATTCCATTGGCAAGGGAAATCTGGCTACAAGGCTGGCAATGTTTTTCTTCCTGTACAGAAGTGAAAAAATCTTACTTGGTTCAAGTCAATATGTGTATTTTTACGTCCTCATTTTCAAATTAATTACTGCTTCCTGCCAGTAGCTATTGATGCATTTATAAAACTACTGATGAAAGACCACGGTCCAGGGTAATATTATTTCTGTGCATTTTTTTTTAAAGTAAATATTGAGGCTCAATAGTGTTAGTAACAGTATTGTTTTCCAGATGGAGTATTTTATTTGAATATTTATTAACTATTTTAAAATTATTTTAGATTTATTAAGTCTAAGTGCAAGGTCCCAGACCCGGGTCAGGGCAATCCCAGGCACACGTACAGGTTGAGCAGAGAGGTGACTGAGAGCAGCCCTGCCAAGAAGGACTTGGGGTTTATGGTTGAAGGAAAACTCAACATGAGCCATCAATGTGCACTCATAGCCCAGAAAGCCAACAGTGCCCTGGGCTACATCAAGAGGAGTGTGGCCAGCAGGTAAAAGGAGGTGATTCTGCCCCTCTACTCTGCTGTGGTGAGAATCAGCTCCTGGAGTACTGCGTCCAGGTGCCCCCAACATAAGAGGGACATAGAACTGTTGGAGCAAGGCCAAAGGAGGACCACGAAGTTGAAAAGGGAACTGGAGCACATCCCTTATGAAGACAGGCTGAGAAAGTTGGGGCTGTTGAGCCTGGAGAAGAGAGGGTTGGGTGAAGACCCCATGGCAACGTTCCAGTATTTGAAGGGGGCTCACAGGGAAGTTGGAGAGGGACTCTTCTTCAGGAACTGCAGCGATAGGACAAGGAGTAATGGGTACAGATTTAAAGGGGAAATTCAGGCTGGATATTAGGAAGAAATTCTTTAATATGAAGGTGGTGAGACACTGGCCCAGGTTGCCCAGGGAGGTTGTGGATGGCCCAACCCTGGCAGTGTTGGATAAAGCCTTGAGCAACTGGTCTAGTGGGAGGTGTCCCTGCCCATGGCAGGGGGGAGTTTGGGAAAAAATGATCTTTGAGGTCCCTTCCAACCCTTAACATTCTATAATTTTGCAAATGAAAAGAATGCAAAGCTAGATCTTACAGTGGTGTCAGAAATTTTTGTAAGAAGCTTTCTTACTTAAAAAAATTCTGCATATACTTTAACACTACTGATGTGATTTCTTTTGTGATTTTAATTCTGAGGGAATGGTCCTGTTCAATGCCAGTCTTGGTGGTTTCTTTTTTATTTATTTTTATGGCTCCATAACATCAAAGTTAAAACTTGAACTTGAAACATTGAGAGGTGGGGAAGGCAACACTCAAACTTCATAGTGGCCCACCCACCCAAGAAAAACAAGCAAACAAACAAAGGAAAAAACAAACAAACAAAAAATCTTTTATTTTAAAATCACTGTCACGTAATGTTCCATGGCAGACAAGGAGGTTAGAATGAAGCCTAGGTTTGCATATTGCAGAGTCTGGGTGGAGTTCTGAGGGTAATCTCATTTGTGAACTTCCAGAAATGCTTCCTATTTCTTTAACAGAAATGTTAATATATGAAATTAGTTTATGCTTCGGAAACTTCTGCTGGACATCTGACATTTGCAAATTTTACTGAATTCCTGTGGGCTGGAGAACGTATTACAGAGAGTTATTCTTTTAAATTATTATCCATTGTCAATAAGAGATTTTTTTTTAAAGTGTATTCAAGATTTCTCTCCCCTATCCAGTCCTAGGAAAGGAATGAACTGAATATGTTTTGGAGAGCTTTGTTCTTAGTATGACTGGAAGGGATATTAAGAAGCATTTTGCCAGTTCTTAGACTGTATTGAAGAGAACAAATACTTGTCATTAAATGTATCTGGAAGAGCAAGCAACCAATTCCATCTGGTTGTCTTGTAACATTAAAGCTACCTATGGCACCTCCTCTTAGCTGTGAGGGAGTTTGAACTGACAAATTATTCTTGTTCTTTGTGTTTCCGTGTGAGCCTCCCAGATGAATGGGGCAAAATTTTATTAAGGGTATATTTATAGTGTGTTTAAATCCTCTTTATAATGGTTTAATTTGAAATTAAGGATTGTTAATGAGTTGGGTTTTTTCCTAAGATCGAGTTCTTCCATTAATATAAACACAGAAAAAACTTGCATTCTTTTTTCCACATGATGAAAAGCAGCATTTTTTGACCTTAAAAAGAAAAAACAACAAAAAGTGATATATTCCTAAAATGGTTTGTAAATAAACAAGCTTCCATCTATTACATACTTACAAGATTTATCCTTTTTTAATCAAATTTCTCCTTTTATAGCATCTTGGAAAAAATAATTTGCTTGTGAAATAGAACTGCTGGAGCAAAATTTTTAGACAGCCTCACAGGAAATGTCTCAGTGAGTAGTCAGGCAGCTCAAAAAGGCAATTTTGCTTTGTAAAAATTTATGTGTTTTGTAGAAATCAGTTTTGGAAGGAACGTCTGTCTAGACATTTCACATACTAAATAGTAAAGAATTGAAGCCTTGGATTTATTTAATGCAACTGCTTGAGTGGAAAGCCTTGTGTTTTACATAAAACTTTGGACTCGGATCCCCTTTTTGATGCTGAATGACCTTAATAATTTTTTGCACTTATATAGCACTTGGCAAACATTATTAATTTAAACTTCACGGAGTCCCTGTGAGGTACAGAGGTGTAATTATCTGACTTTTTCAAGTGTGAGAATTGAGACTCATAGAGGTTATGCTCTGCAATAAAACAAGTTCAGGAAGAGGGTGGGAACCCAAAGGTTCACTTGGCACTTATTCCTGCTCCTAATCTGCTGGGGTACTGTTTAAAGCCTCAGCTCCTTAGACTAGCATACGGGGTTAATGCTGCTTTCCAGTCTGTAGCTGTTCATCCTGAACTCTGTGCCAGGGAGATAAAGAAGATACACATCTGTGGCATCTGTCTTCTGTGGAAGGTACCACTGACCTGCTTTGAATACTTAGGAAGTTCCTTGTAGACAAAAATGGGCAATTCTATCCCAGAAGAAGGCAACAGAATGATGTCTTACTTTAATGGATATTGAAACTCTAAAAAAGACCTCCACAAATACAGTTGAAGAGGATGCAGAGCAGGGCACTGGATTGGTTCTGCAGAAGAACGACCTGAGGATTTGTTGTTTACTCACTGTATGAGTCTGAGGCTGTTATTTGTCCCTTTGGAGCCTCTGACTTCCTCTTGCATGGTCTTAATTTACTTTAAAGTCACTTTGCGCTGACAAAACATGAGCCTAAGTAATCTTGGATTTTAGTGTGGTGTTTCATGGCCTTCAGATTAATCTGAATTTCTTGTGCAGAAGCTTCTTCTTAACTAAGGCTTTCACTTATTTGCTTGCTGTTCCTTAGAAGGACCAAATTGCTGACATCAGAAGCCAAGACTATATGATGTGATTGTGCAACCAGCTTTTATTGCCAGCGTCTCCATCTTGTGGAGGTGACTGTGGGTGGCCAGTTTTTAGGAGGAGCAACATCTGAGCCCTGTCTGAACACACCAACTCGTATGCTGTGAAGTTTTCCATTCCTGCACTTTGTTCAAAATCAGTGTGGAGCAGAAGGAAAGAGGCAACTTTAATTTGCCTTTCTGATAGGTCCTGAGTGACAGCTACAGAGCAGGTGTAATGGTATCTCTAATTTATACTGGTCTGTACCAGCCTGCCAAAGTGCCTAGAGTGCAGCAGGCTAAAGTTATGTGTCTTTTCCTCGCAGTGTATATGGGTTGCCTCTGGATCATGGTGTTTCCCGTACCTAAATAGCTTTTTGCTCTCTATGGTTACATTTGTGATAACAAAATACACCATTTCTTTGCAGGATTCAATAAATCCCTTCTATTTCTTTCTGTGTTTCTTTTTTCATTCTGTTCTGTTTTTTTTTTTGTTTTGGGTTCCATCCCCCACCCCGCATTCACCACCCCTCCCCCCCATTAGCAGTATTTCTTTTTGAGACAGTGGTTTTATTTGCTATGTATCCCGATACTTCTGGTATGTCACTTATAGTAATTTTGATGTGGTGAATTATTCTTTATAGAACTTAATTTCCTTTGTATTTTTTAGAGCCTGCTGTTCTCTCAGTTTTCCAGTAAATTATTATTTTCTCTGTATTACTTTACATGCTGTAATTGCTTTGTTATCATTAAAATAAAGGTAGGCTTAGTTTACTTCTTTCATCACTGCCAGCACCTCAGTGAATGAACTGTAGTTCATCTCATTACCATAGCTTTGTTCTGCTCTGTTTTAATGATAATTGCCCTTGTCATCTTCTTGTAAGTTAGCTGTGAAGACTTGTGGTTAAAAACAGAGAGAAAGTAATAGGTAGTGTTGGAGAGAGATTAATTAGGGAGAATATTTTGCAAAATGAGTTGATAAAGAAATGTTTGCATTTCTCATCATTAAATAACTGAGTCAGAACTGATTAGGTAAAAAGCAGCACATGTGGAGGAAAGGCTACAACACTGTTGCATTGCTGCAACATATAAGCAAGAGTACAGCTGAGACAGTTTGCATTGTTTATTCCTGGTGTAATTTTGGTCAAATAAAGACAAATCAAAATTTCCAAATGTCTGTCTGTCTTCAGACTTTTTTTTTTTATTTATTTTGCTATCTGGTGTTCTTTGTCTTGCTCTCTTACAGCCTATTCTCCCTGATGCTCTTACATTTACCAATTACCTTTTGTAAGGTGACTATACTGGTTTTTATGAGTCCCTTTCCCAAAGGAGTGAAAGAAATGTGTTTTGCTCACAGAGACCAAGTAAGTAAATAAGACTGAAAATAAGGTCTTTGTTGGGATGCTGGAGACTCACCAGTGCTGTCAAAAACAGCTTCTGGGATTTTGTAGCCACCTAATTTTGGTGAAGCCAGCTAACATTTCAGGTGGAATCCCTTTTTTACAAGCAAAATGTGCAAAGAGACCAACTGAAAAGGCAGCTAATAAAAATCTATCAAAAAACCAGAATCACCTTCATCGATATGTACACATTGTTTCCTGAGTACTAGAATGTTTAGTCAAGCTGCAGTTTTTTATAATATCCTTCGGTAAACATGGACTTCACTGCTCCTCATTCAGCATTATTTGTGTCCAGGGAGTCTTCCAAAGGAAACTAAAGATTTTGCAAGCCCTGGAAGTATATACAGAAGACTATTGTAGGGGTATTTGGAAGATAAACTTAGCATGTCATCAAGGGAACTAAGGTTACCAGGTAAAAATGAAAGATTATGTTACTATATAACAGAACAAATGATGGAGGTGTTCCAACACAGTGGAGTCAGTTCTGGAAAATGCCTGAGATAGAAGCCCCCTCCAGGGGCAGTGGTTCTGTGTCTCTAGTCAACATTGAGATGAAGCTACCCTGTGTTTGAGACATAACTCTGCACTTTAACACGTGGGTGTACCTTCTCCTTGGAAATTTGTAATAAAACACAGATTAATTTTTAAGGGACTCAATTGCTGACATCTAGTTCTCATTTCAACACTTCTAAGTATGGTGGAACTGATACAAGTACTCACTGTGGGCCCAACCACAGTGTAAATATAAAGGTGATCTGTTCTTGGCCTGTGAGGACAAAGCAACAGTTTTTCAAAAGACTCCTAACACATCTTTGGTAGAGAAAGAGAATGTGCATTTGAAGATGTAAAAATTCTAGAGACCACAGATGTAATCCTGTCTACTAACGATGTTTCCAAGTCTATATCCATTACAGCAGAGAGCAGCAGCTGCTGTCACCACAGGGTGCTTGCTCAGTTCATATGGAGAGGCGTGGAAACTGGCAGCATATTGTTTCATCTTGCTCCCTCCGATGGAAGCTATGCTCAAACGGAGAGAAATATTTACTGATTGCATTCATCTGTCAAATCTTGGTAATTACATATTCATGATGTACCATCCAACTGCACAAAAATTAAGCTGAAAAGTCAACCCATTGATTTTGTAGGCTGTTTATGTGGCTGGTATATAATGTAGGAGAGGAAGGAAAGCATTCTGTGCTGCTAAACAGCTGCGAACTGTACTTGGGTGCTTTGGAGCTGTGGTGTCTAGCCTGTGACCCATTTGCCATGAATAAGATGAATACATTCCAATCTCTTCATAATTTTAAAAGGCCCTTTGGTTAGGTACACAAAGTCCCACAAAATTTTACGAATAAGAAAAAACGTCTGCTGTTAAAATTTTAAGGAATGGGTAAAATAATTGCAATTTACTGTTACTAAAGTACACATCTGATACCAAATACATAACAAAAATACTGAATTAAATCAGAGCACTTGGCTGTTGTTAAAGAAAAAAGCACTAGAAATCCTTGGAATGATAGCAGATAATATTGAATAAGTCAAATTCTTTCTCTGTATATAGCTGTGACTTAAGGTCCAGTATGAGTAAAATTGACTTACATAGGTGAAGGAAATGTTTTCTTCAGATGATTATAAAGCAATTGATTTTTTTCCTGATAGATTGTGTACTGAGGTATGGTCACAGCAATGAGAAGTGGTTCAACTAAGAAGCATCTGAAGCCTGTTAATTAGGTATGGACTGGATAGAGGCCTATATGTCTGCCCATAATCTGCCAAAAGCAAGCTAACAGTATTCTCTCTGCAGATGGAGTTCAAGTCAAGTTAATGGTGTTTGTCTTTCTGTGTATTTTTATTTGCTCAGTCTGCTTCAGTCCTTTGGCACTTGCTAAAGAGCTGTTGGAAATGTTGACCCAATACTCATATTAGAGCTTATTATCTTTTTTTCCCCTGTGTTTAAGCATTACATCTCAATTTGGCAATGGTTTTCTTTTCAAAGAGGTAAGTGGTTTTCATGTAGGAATCATTATATCTGGTAGGAATTCATCATTCACATAAGCATTTCATGAACCATTACCAGAATGTGTTTGTGCAGGGAGACTACAGGATGTTTATGAGAACACAGATTTATCCTCTTATACTGTAGCTTAAACTGTGTTTCCTCTTGCTCTTTATCTCCATTAGATATTTTTTCTCAATGAACATATCCTTTTCACTACTTTGCACTTAATGTAAAAAGACCAACCCCCCCCAAAGACACAGTTTGTTTATATTTAAAGTGAAGAAAAGTTTATGATGCAGATGAATGATACATCAATAAAAAATGGTCTGATCTCTCTTTTTTGATTAATGATTTACATGATTGTACCCTATTAATACTAATCTCCAAGAAGAAACACCTGCCTTACACTCTTACACCTGTAAGAGTCTTTTCTAATATAAAATGTAGTATCTTCTTCTTCTATTTTATTATAAGAGGTAATAAGCATATCTTTCTGGTCCCCTTTAGGAGCCCAGTTTTTATTTGAGAGAGACTGAGTCTAACTCTCAAAGAGTCTCCACTGAACCACCGCAGAATATCAATATAAAAGTGTAGAGCAAGCAGTCACTTGATCTGTAGGGAATCGGTTCTAGTTGCGCTATTGTAATAACAGATTTCATACTCTTCTTCTGAGAAAAAAGATGGGTATCAGTTATATCAAATTGTTCAGCTTGCTAATGCAACAATTAGTGGGAAAGAATTTCAATCTGTTTGAACCAGGAACCTTCTGACTTCCCATCAAGTAAATAGCCTGTCAACATGAAGTAAAAGCACGATCAAATAACTTATTCCTTCTCTGAGGAGGTGAAAATATTCAAGAAAAACTCCATAAAGTCTGACCTTTAATGATAGTGGTTAAAGCTAAAATGTTGAAGAAGATAAAATGTTAACCCCCCTCTATATTAAAAATACCAGTTTGTGGAAAACAAAACCATGTATAGCTGTTAAAGGAGTCAGGATGAAAAAATTCTGGTTAGAAATGGTATTGTAGTCTTGTTGATATCAACCAACAATTGATTTGTGCTAAAGCTCTCTTCTCTGCTTTTTAAGATTCCTGCATTTATTTTCATGTGACTATTGTATATCTTTCAGGTTTTATCACTTTTGTTGTCTTGTTGATGGTGGAAAACACTTTTAAATTGACTTTGGATAAGTGATTAATTTTATGTTTTAGGATCTCTTTCTTTATTCATTATTTGCAATATCCTTTTTTAATCCCGTTCTATTTTTCATTTGTGATGTCATCTTAACTGAGGCCTGTTTATTTCTTCAAATCATCAAGGATATGGTCTTTTCTATATAGTTATAATTTATTGTCATTAATTTTGCATAAGTCTGCTTCTGTGACATTTCTTGTATAATTATACTATCTTGTAGCTTTTGTTTTGAGAATAGCTGGACCAAGATCATTAACATTTAAGCTTATTTTTTAATATTGTTTGAAAATATTTCCTCTATATGGTTATTTTTCACAGCCCAGGGAAATAGTGTACTTCTGTCTTCGGATTTATGGGAGAACATTTAAAGTTTCAACGATTTAAATGTTAATTTTCTCTCCTCTCTCAAGGGCTTAGTATTTTAAAGAAACAATTCAGCTTTTGCACTGAAATAAATTCCTTCATGCTCATCCCCGTGCTTCTATGCAGGAATTCTTGATGCTTTTGCTTGATACTCTGAAGAGATATCTAATGTATTCTCTTGAGTTCTTTTATTGATTGTAAAAGTAATACTGTCAGGCAAGAGTGTTTTAGTTTTTGATTTATGTAAATAACTCAGTACATAAATTAGAAGTTCCTTCCCTGATGGCTACTTACTACCCTCAATATGTTCTAAAGCACTAGGTTCTCTGCAGCTCTGTTTTCAAAATCTAGAACTACTGAAGAAGAATAGTTTTATTAGTAAGTAAAGCCATGAATGGCTAATGCTCAGAAAGTGAAAATTGTTGGTAGATCAGTTGAAAATGAAAAGAAAGACTGTTGTAATGAGCAGGTTGTAATTTTATTACTAAATATGTCTATTGATAAAATGAGGACATAACAAGGGGTAGAAAAGAGGAATTACTGTAATAGTTAGGCGACTGCTAGTGAGCACACCCTTTCTTTTCTACAGCAGTATCCAGAAAATATTTCTGAAAGCACTGAGGAAAGGATACAACAGATTGTAGGCTATTTGCTAAAGCTAGCTTTAATATCCAAGAAATTATCCATTAGGAAGCTATTGTGAGAGATATTCTCTGAACCAGGTCAATAGAAAGAACCACTCATAGAAATTTCTGCACTGTTAATTCAATGTTTGCAAGAAAAAAAAAGAATCTTTACTAGTGAGTAGTATTTAATTCATCTGACTGAGACAGTGAAGTTAATAAAATTCTGGCTGCAGAACTGAGTAAAATATGTATTAACAATTATGAGTGAAATCTGTACTACAATTATGAATCATTTCAAATATCTAGAGACCTCAGTGTCTGGAATTACTGAAGAAATTGGCAAGTCTCTTCTAAAATCTGCCCATAAAATCTGTCACAGACAGGAAGAATTGAAGAGATTTCCGAAGTGCTTGGAAAGGTTAAACAAAAGGCTATGTAAGTGATTTTATTCTGTTATGTCTACCTCAACAATTGATTCTCCTGTGAAATTATTTGTCCCCTGAAGTCCTTTGGCCTTGTTAACCTTCAAGTATAAAATACTTTTTTCACTGGCTTCTCATGGTTGTGGTTTGAATATTAATATTATGTGTAAGTCAGGCACTTTCGCTTGCTCTCTAAAGCAGATGCTACATTCTTCAGCTGTTCCTCAGTTGGTAAGAATGCTATACTCCAAGGTCCTGATGCTTCACAGCAGTAGTAAATGTGACATAAAATCACTGACAAAGGACTTGGCTGAGAGGTTTGGATGCTTTCGAGGAGACTAATGATTCTGTAACTTCTATAATTTAGGCTTGATAAGATTTGAGTACTTTTGCTCTGACTCTCGGTATCATTTTCTTTTTAAAGTACATTATGGTAGCCCATTTTTTTTTAAGAAAAAGGTTTTTTCATATAGCATGAAGTGATGATATTAGTCATACATCGTAAATAGATGTCAATAGCTATACTGAGTGAGGTAGAGCTTGTATTTTTGTATGTGATCCAAAAAATTAATGTCAGCAATGATGGGACTTGCTGAGAAATTTTAGAGAGATCAAGGAGATTTTTCCTGCTCGGTTTCCATTGGAACTTCATAGTTATCAGTATGTTCCCATGGATTTCAGCAAACCACTTTTTAACAATGCAATGACATTAATTTGAACAATGTTATTAAGTTACATTGATTATTAAGTTGGCAGCTTCACCAGCAATGTTCTATTGATTTTTATCCTCTTTTTCACTGCCCCTTGTGGTGTTATCAATGTCATAGCACCATATTTCCTTCTGATGTGTGTGTACAGCTCCCACCTGATTAGCTAAACTGGTGAAAAGCTTTAAGTAGTATAGCTAAATATTTGCCAAGGAATGCTGTTTCATTACTCTGATCTTCCTACCACCTGTGCTTGTTGTTCATGTATGTTTTATCTTACGTAAGCCTTCCCTTTCACTTTTGTGGTTTTATAGCTGTGAATTTATTTACATTTGTTGGTACACACTAGTGCTTTAGCCTGACTTGATGAATAGTTATTTTAAATATTTTGAATGAGTATAGAAAAATAAAATATTTCCAACGAAGGAAAAATATTTTTCAGAAAAATATTCTGGAAAATACCAAGTAAGTTTCTTGAAGAATACAGAAGTTTAGACTAAAACATCAACAATAAAATTGTCTCTTCTTAGAAAAAATATTTTTCTTTCTCTTTTTTTTTAAAAATATGATTATTGGCGCTAGTTAGTTACCTAAAGGGGTGATAGGAAGCAGACAGACAGACTTAAACAGGAGTGGTTTTGAAATGGAGATGATCTGAATGCCACAGTAAGGAAGAATTACTTACCTATACTAAAATGGCATAGGTAGCTCTCCTTTTCTCCCAGCAGCCCACTCTAAGTCTAGACATAAAATACATAGATTCAAATAACTAATTTGTGAGAGGAAGTTCAAATTTATGTCTTTCTCCGTAAAAACATTGAAAGTATTGGAAAGCACAGTGATTATCTTTCTGGAGCCCTATGCATGAGTATAAACAACCCCCTGTCAGAGGCAAATCTTGAGGAGTGGGAGACTTCAAAGGTGCTTTCTACCTCACTCCAAGTAGGGGAAGCAACCCCTGTGTCCCGTTTTTTTATGAAAAGGAAATAGGTTCATTTTTCCCCATGATTTCCAGGCTTCAGTTTTGAATTTATTTTGCTGAGACAAAATGAGGAAGGCAAAAATGAGGAAAAGATTACATTCTTTGAGATGATAATTCAAAGCAGGTCCTCTTTAAGAGGAATAGGAATGAATGGAAGGTTTGTAGGAAAGATTTACTACAAAAATTTGCCATTTATAACCACTCAGCCTAGGCCTAGCTTTTACTGTGTTTTTCCAGGAGCTGAGATAGTGGTGATGCTGTGAAATGCTGCATAGGAATCAGCTTCAGTTTCAATAAATATATTTAAAACACTATTAGGCATTTATCATTTTTATATCTCCTAGTAGGAACATGTAGGAAAATGAGGAAAGAGGTACTCTGCTAAGGTTTATTCTAGACCACAGCAGGTCATCCAGAGTGCAGGGAAAAATGTCCGAGAAAATTTGCACTCAGAAAGATGAGCATCTGCTGACAAAATCATCACACAGATTTACAAATGAGATCATTGTGATGCTGAATGATGTTTCTTTCTTTCTCTCTCTCATTTTCTCTCAGACCTTATAGTTGCTTCTCTTTTACTTTTATTTGTACGCTGACTTCTGAGCCTTGAAGGATTTTCTTGAAGAAATGCCACTTGAGGAGAAAGAGATCAGGTGACTAGCAGACCATTTGAGAATCAGTGGTGGGAGGGATGGTAAGTCATGCTTTGTAGCTCCTTTATGAATGGCAATGTGGTTTACTGTGCAAGAAGAGAAATATAGAGGAACATCTGGACTTGCAAGCATGCATGAAGTGACAATGAGGAGGAGATCTCTGCTACATTTTTGCCACTGATCCACTGCAATTGGTGGAAGAAAAGAAGCTTAGGGACAGAGCTTTAAAAATCAGAGGCCAAACATCTGATAAGGGATACAATATTTTCTTAGTTCCCAAATGCTGTTTTGTATTTTAAGCAGACTGAGAAAAAGTCTTGCTAATCACAAATTGGTTGGAGAATACCCTTTTCACTATATATATTGAAACAGAGATATTGGTTAATGTGTATATCTCAATTTCTTTTTCATTTTTTTTTCTAAGTGAAAGGAAAAATGCTGTTCCTTGCAGTAAGTGTTCTGTCTCCAGTTTTCCTGCTAAAGTCTAGCTAGCTCTTGATTCCTAGCCATCATCAGTAAAAATAGAAATGGCTCTGAACATGACTGTATTATTTCTGAGTACAGTTCTCCTGCTCCAGTTTGACATGAAGGCTACAAGACACTGGATGAAAGATAAAATCTGAAAGTTTCATTGAAGTATAGGGGGCAAAAATATGCCTTAACATCACTGTAATTGTATACTGTACTAGCACATACATTGGAAGAATTTGGTGAGTTTCCACAAAAGTATGAGAAGAGCTAGATCAAAACTTTTTTAACTTGGAACTAGTTGTTTGTTTGTTTATTTTTTGGGTTTTTTACAGTTAGAAGGGATACAAATACTGATATGAACTTTTACTTACTGTAGTCTTAACTTGTAGCTGTTTGATCCACACACTTTTGAATGCAGTGTAGGAATGTTTCTTACCATTGTTTAATTCATCAATCTTTTAGAATTTATTTGCTACTTTTATTTGTACATGTATTTATCTTATACAACTTGTCACTAAAAGTCAGAATTTGTTTGAGCTATTTTCAGTGTTCCTTTTTCTGGTGGTTAGTGGCAACATATTGGAAAGAATTTGTGTTGATGGTAAAGATAAAAGCTGCTCTAAGATGATGCTTTTTAGACTTATGGAAGAATTTCTGTTAAGACATCCATTTTGTTAAGATATCCTTTTATGTTCCAGACATATGTGTGGCAGTTTTGGATGATTTTTTGATTTTTTTTAGCCTAAAAAATGATAATCTATATGAATGGCTGGTCTGGCTAACAGAAGTGGTTGTCAGCGTTAACAAAATTGTTCCAAATTTTGAAAAGGTGAAGTATTTTGTTTTGGAAGGGTAAAGTCATTAACTGTGTCTTTTTCAAATGATCCCATTTGAAGAACTGCCAAAATGTAAAGAAGCATATGTTCATATGAATGAGGAAAGTAGAAGACGAAAGTGCATGATGTAACATGCTCTGCAGGATTTAAAATAAGATATAAGGGAATATTAGAGCATGGAGCTTAATGTGAAATATATCCTAAGGCAGATACAGAGATAACTGAAGTCATGTGATTCTTTTCACCTGCAAAAATCCTTTTAGAGGCATTGACATTCGTCATCCTTGTTGTTTTTTGTCATACTTAGTAATAGGAAAATGGTGTGAAAATGATACTCCTTTCTAACTAGCCTTTTGGTGGAGAGCATGAAAACAACTCCATCTGTTCTGCTTTTTGGACCTATTTTGCTAATAGGTGCTAATGTGGGGCATCTAGGTAGATGGGTATTTATGAGTGGGAAATGATTGTTAAAGTAATTAAATTTTTTAGCTCCTGAGTCTTTCTGAGAAACAGGATAAACTGGCTATTCTTCAGGCCTTAAAAACAACTTTAGCACATCCACTATTAGCTCAAGAGCAGATAATAGTTAAGGTGTCTGTTGTCTTAAACCTGGTAGGAAACACTGAGCTTCATCTCAGTTTTTCAGTTCACTAGTGGATTTGTAGAAGAGGGAATTTTATTGCACTGAAATGCAAAAGGCTGTTAAGGAAAATAGGGAATGAGTACACTGAAAACCAACCCCAGAAGTTATCATGTTCTCATGCAGCTTTTAAAATATCAATAACAGACAATGCAAGAATCAGTGGAGAGGACTGACATGCATTCTTGTTCTTGCAACCTCTTGCTAATAGTATGTAGATTCTTCAGTTGCTTGTGTCTTCATCATGTGAAGTCTTAAGGTACTGTACTGTAAAATTGATTTGTTAAGAGTTCATGTAGTTGTATGCAAAAAGACTGCATGTCAAAATAACACATACGATAAAGTGGCTTAGATACTCATGTACAGCCCTAAAATAATGCATTAATGGCAAATCAAATTGGATCTAACTGTTTGTTGTGAGTTTTTATTTATTTTGTTTTATTTTATTTTTATTTTATTTTATTTTCCCCCCATATTTTTGAGCTCTGTTCTACTTATGGGCAATAATTTTATGGGATTAGAGTCTCCAGTGCATGAAAATAAATTACTCATGTGGTGCAGAGCCTCAGACTACCCACATCTCGGTTTCTGTTGAGATGCTGAATATTTATGTAAAACGCTGGAAATCTGTATCCATCAATATGTGGTAATTTGTATTAGTGATCTGTTTGATGCAAAGATGAATCATTTCCTGCACAGCAAACAAAAATCAGTGACATATAATTTCTAATGCAAATTAAGGAGAATATAATTCAGCTGTCAATTTTTAAGCACCTGTTAAGTATCCCACGAATTGTGAGCTTCAGAAATATTGGTTCATAATAAACAAATGTAATATGAGATGACTGGTATAAATATTTTACCTTTGTTTTTCTGACCAGTGAATTAAATCCTACTCATAAACCCATTATTTAATCGTTGGGCATCAGCATTAGTTAGACATCTTTGTTATCTTGCTGCCACATATTGATTTTATCTAAATAGAAGAGTAGCCTAAAAATAAATAAGTGCATTTAAGTTTTTTCTGCTGTATATATACCTTTCTGCTGTATATATACCTGCTGTATATATATGCCTTTCTTAACACTAGTATTGACAAGTGGCACAAATATAATTTTAAAAACCCGTCCCTTCATGAGTTGCTCAGAGCCCTATCAACCTAAATTTGAATAATTCCAGTGATGGACCATCTACCACCCCTCTGGGCAACCTGTGCCAGTGTTTCATTACCCTCATCAAAAAATGTTGTCCCCTTATTTGTATCTAAATCCATACTTTTTTGGTTTAAAACTATTACCCTTTGTCCTATCACTACAGGCCGTGCTAAGAATTTTATTGGCATCTTATAAACCCCTACAGTTACTGGAAGATGCTATAATATCTCTCAGGAGTCTTCTTCTCTCCAGTCTGAACAGCCTGGACTCTCTCAGCCTTTCCTCATAGAAAGGATGTTACATCCCTCTAATTATCATCATGGCCCTCCTCTGGACCCATCTTCAGTTGTATCTTCAGTCATTTGAATTTGTTCTGTCACTTTTCTATTTGTATTTAATTTCTAATTATTTTTTCTTGAATAATTAGACAATCAGAGTTTTAAATGGGCTAAACGTACCTTGTACATTAAGCTTTTGCAATATGGAACAGCTGTGGGTTTTCACCTTCTTGGAAATGAGATCTTGGCAGTTGCAAATGGGAGTTTCTGGAGTGTGACGTTTTCACTGCCTGTCTATACAGTGCCGAGACAAAGGCATCCAGCTACCAATATTTGTCACACAGATGAGATGACTTAAGCAGCGAACATTCAGAGGAGAAAAATAACTGCATTCAGCTGCTAATTTTGTCTAAATGTTCCAAATATGGAAAACCCCAGGAATGCTTCCAAAACTTCCTTGCCTATGTATACACCTGCAGTTCAGGTTTCTCTTTTCAAGACTTCCAGCTCAGTCAGGTCTGGTAGCTTGACCCATTTTTGTGAAAACTCTCTGAAGGTGTGAGTTTTCCAGTACACAGACCTACACCTATTCTGTGGTCCTAGAAGTACTGTCAATAAAGGTATATATTTTTTGCCTAATCTTCCTGTAGCTGTACATTTAAACCAAAAAAGTATACATTTATTCGTGTGAAAAAAAAGACAATATCTTCTGCTTAGAAGTGCACCCAGACTGATGTTAATACACCAATTCTGCCTGCTGTCTTCCCAGTTTTCTTGTCTGTTTGACGTAGTCTGACATCTGAGCCTTTTTCACTCTCCAAAAATCAAAATTTGGATCATATTATCTGGCACATGTCACTATATTCCCACCCTCCTTCCTTTTGGCCACTAAATGATAGAGTTGACATTTTTAAATACCTAGGAAGTTCACAATAGTATATCAGTTTTTTATTACTGGGAATTGAATTTATATTATTTATAGCTTTTGTATTACCAATGTTGATAAAAGTTGTAATGTTGATAAAAGTTGAGCATATAAGAGGGAATGCAAAGAAACCCAGCAAAGTGTCAGGGAATCACTCTAGAAGAAAGTGAATATGAGACAGTTATGACTGGCTTGTACCAGTTGATTGTCTTGTGCTTTCCAAAATACTTCACTTGTGTTGATGCAGTGATTTTATACTGTCTTCTGTTTTGACTTTCTGTATAAAGTCTTTACTCCTGCTATTGGTAGTGGTGTTGGTTTTCAAGATGCAAACATCTGTCCTCTAGGAATGGCCTTAGACTTAGAGCTATTAAAGAGCTGTCAATTGAGAATTACTTCAGTCAGCAAATCTCCTGTTCTGCGGGAAGACCTTTAAAAACTATGAAAGTCTGGGTCTTGGAAATTCAATTTCCAATACTGTAAGACTGACCCATAAATACCAATCATGTGTAATCTTGTTTAAGTTACAGGTATTTCCACAATTGTGAAGCATTTATAGCAAGAAAAATGTCTTTTAACCAAACTAATTGAATTGAGGCAGTGTGGTATTGTGAATTGCTGGAAAACAGACAAACCCCATCAATTTATGGCTGGCAAAATGTTTCAAGAACTTTATTGCCTTGCCTTTTACTAATTTAAAAAGTATTAACTCTCATCAATACATTAGAAGGTTTTTCAAGCAGAGATATCCAAACCAAAGATGAGTTTGTAGGCTCTCAACTGAATTTGATTGTTTAAAATATGATTCATATTCTGGCCCCAATTTATCTGAGTCTCTTAAATGAGACTGAGGGATAAGTTCATGAAAATCTTTTTTCCCTTATCTTTTTTAAATGACATCTTTTCCAGACAAAAAGGCAAAAAAAGGCTCCTCCAAAAATCAATTTCCCCCCCCCCCAAAATGGAGTTGTAGAATAAGTCAGGATTTCTAATCATCTTTTGGCATGACTTACTATAGGTATTTTTCTGCCCACCACATCCTATAGATTACTGAGCTGTCAACCTTCTGCATTTCTGCCTGCGTAAAAATAATTGTAACCGAATGAAGTGTGGGCTGAGTGAAATGGCAGTAGAATAATTCCATACTCAGAACTACTACAGTTTTATAGCAGGAAAATTGAATATTTTATTAGCTGAGTAACATAAGCATGAGTTTTCTAGGTAGATTTTTAATGCACATGAAACCTCTCTAAAATGTCTAGAAAACACTGCTTTTTCTTCTCCTCCAACACCCTGTTCCCAGGCTTGATAAGCCAAGCAGAATATTGTCTGCAGAGCATTCAGGAGAAATGTTTGTTGTGTGTGATCACCGGCCTGCTCTTTAACGGCAAAGTGTCCTCAAAGCTTGTGGGAGTCAGGTTGGATGGTTGATAAAATTAATTTCACAGAGAAAGTAAATTCTCTGTATCCAGCATAGTGAGACTGAAGAGATCTACTCATGTCTCACTTTCATCAGTACTGAACTGTCCTCCAACATAAATATTAAACCAAAATGTTAGGAATAGAGATTCATGGTGATTATCAATACAAGAGTACATGCTGATTTCCTTTATTTTCATCTTTCCTATTATATGCACAGTGAATCAGAAATTCAGTGAAAAAACATGTGTTTAATAAATAGCTACCAAGTCTGAAATGTATCTGTGATGGAATGGGAGAGCAGAAAGAGCTGGAAGGATAAAGAAATTAACTAGATGGTAAATAAAGTAGACTCCTTAGTATAAAGAGGGAAGAATACAGTACTTGCTTCCTTCACTTTAATGAGTAAAAATCATTGAATACATTTCATCTAACTGGAGTTGAATGAACCGATTATAAATGACATATTCTGAATTTTGCTTTCTTCATTTACAGTGAATTATCAAAAAGCAATGTGTCTATTCTCATTGTTTTCAAGGACAGTTGTCAGGAGAAGCCATTTTGCCATGCACAAAGAGCAGGAATTGTGCTATCTATCCTCAGCATCAGCTACAATCTTCTTATCTCTTAGAAACAGGTAACAAACAGACTATGGAATGTTTCTGTTATAGGTTTCATAACTTCAGATCGCTTGTTGAATAATTTCTGCAAATAAGTATCAATTATTCATTAGCATCTCATTTTTGAGTGTACAAAACTCAATGTGTGAGAAATTGATGGGTTCTGATTTCACATATATATGTCATTATCCTCCAAATCATATTTGTAATACAAGTAACAGAGCTGATAAACTAGAAACTTCACTGATGTCATGGTTTAACCCCACCTAGCTACAAAGTCCCACACAGTGGCTTGCTCACTCCATCACCAGTGGGATTGTGGAGAGAACTGGAAGTGTAAAAGCCAGAAAACCCATGGCTTGACACAAAGACAGTTTAATAGGAAAAGCAAAAGCCACACACACAAGCAAGACAAAACAAATAATTAATTCACTGCTTCTCATGAGCAGGCAGCTATTCAGCCCCTCCAGGAGTGCAAGGCCCCATCACACCTTGCAGTGACTTGGGAAGACAAAGGCCATCACTCTAAACATCACTCCCTTCCTCTTTCTTCTCTCCACTTTATACACTGAGCATGATGTCATATGGTCAGAATATCTCTTCTGTCAGTTGCGGTCAGTTGTCCCAGCTGTGTCTCTTCCCAACCTCCCATGCACCCTCAACTTCCTTACCAGCAAGGCAGTATGAGAAGCAGAAAAGGCCTTGGCTCTGTGTAAGCCCTGCCCATCTTAAAACATCTCTATATTATCAGCCCTGTGTTCAGCACAAGTCCAAAGCACAGCCCCATACTGGCTACTGTGGAGAAAATTAACTCTACTCCAGTCAAAACCAGCACAACTGGACACTGAAGAGCAGAGTTTCATCTAAACTTATGTATGTACATCTGCAGAAAAAGAAGAATCGAGGAATAATTGAGTTTCAGAAGAAAACCACAATTAAAAAAATGGAAAATTAAATTTTTTTTTGTTAAGATTATTTAGATCAAATTATTTCCTTCAATTTTGTTTTTTCCAATCTTTTTTTTTTTTTTAGAAATAAAACTACATTTTATTCTGTTTTCTGACTGCTCTGAAGTAAAGACAACTGACACATCCACTGGCTTGACTATACTGTGTTGTCCATTTTCTATGTAATTTAAATTTCAAGTGCTTTGATACTGGCTGGTCTGTGTTAGTGGAGCAATTTATGCATATATTCTATTTTATATATTAAATGACAAAAAACATTGTGTCGTATTCTAGCTTTGACTTATCGTAACTTTTTATACAGAGTTTAGTGAGAGGAAGGGGAGGCTGCAGCTTTTAATCACAAACAGAAATTGCCTGGGTTCATGCTGCCCGGAAGGCTTGTAGAAAACTGCATTCAGAAAGTAAATTTTTTGGGGTAAATCAGAGTCTGCCAAGAACATTGCACAGTCAGATGGGAATTGACTCATAATCTGGAATGTGAAACCATAACACACAGTTGTTTGGATAGGTTGAATATTATTTTGATTCTGGTGCTCTCAGTAAAGTCTTAAAAGGCCTAAAAAAGCATTAGGTGGTTAACCAAAGGAAAGCTGTCAAAAGTCTGTGTGTTTTCCAGGGGCAGATTGCTGAAAACTCCTCTATTAATTCCACAAATACTTATCTTAAAACCCTTGTTTTCTGTATTGTCCCACTACGTCTTTGAGATAAAAAAGACTGCAGAAGTCAAGGACTTACAGGCCGCAATGAGAAGGCGGCAGTGAAAGAAATAGTTAGATAGTTGCATTTGAGGTTACTCTATCACAGTTACTTGTACTGGAACTAGATGTACTTTCCAGAAACTATGGCAAGATAATTACTTTTTCTAATCTGCTGACCATTCTTGCTGGAAATGGAATGCATTTGATTTTTTTTTTTAATATATTTCTGTACTTCTGTGAAGGTGAGCCTGACTAGCAAAAAATAAGAAATGACCACATAATGCTATTTTTATCAATTAGAAAGGAAGATGCAGAAAAAATGGTTTCCAGTACATACATATCCACTAGCCTAGATAGTCTGAATATTGGAAAAAAACAATATTATTTTGGGACTTAATGAAAACATTATACATCCTATGCTATTTATAATCCAGACATCCTGATTCAGTAGGTTGACTTACCGTGTCAGCAAGTGCAGGGTGCTCACTAATAAATGAGGAGAGAATGTCAACTATGTTGGCAGGAAAAAGGCCAGTCATACAGCTGACAGCCAGTCTTGGCAGGGAATATATGTAATGGTTTGGTATTGCAAGCTGTTTGTAGTTAGCATTACCAAAGCTGCCAGCCAATTGCCTCATAAGGTCTGCTGACAGGCAGTAATCTAATCTGGCCTCCCATTTGTTTTGGTTTTATCTGCTAAATACAGCTTCATCTTTCCTGTGGTTGACTTGTGTGCTTTTTGAAATCTGAACATTGCATTCAATCTTGTGGACACAAGAATAGCAGAGGTGTTATAATCAAAATCACGTAGAACTGGGCCTCTGGAAACAATTTTTCATGAAGATGTGTTCAGATTTCAAAATAAACTTGCTGTGAAATGGGAAAGAAATGTGGTTGCACTGCTTTCCCTGTAAATGTCCTGAAAGTTTCAAGTTGAAGTTTGAAAGTAAGGTTGTTTTCTATCATATGGAATTCTGAATAGACATCAGGGATAGACTGGAGGAGGAATTGCAGGTGCAGTGAAAAACAGATTCCAGATTATTGACTTGATCAAAACACAGAAGTCAGTCATATGAGTTGTGCTTGAACAAAGTAACTTACATATAAAATAAGTAGGATTCTACAAGATATGTTCATGCCTATTGGTTTTGTTTCAAGTTATTTGTTGGAAACCCGTTGGCTTAAGATTCACCAGCCATGGTCCAGGGTGTTCTTATGGCTTTGGTTTACCTGAAAATATTATTTCTGGTACAAAAGTAGTAATCTACTGTCTTTGCTCATATAAAGTGAGAACGTGTAAGGATGCTACATCGGCTTAATGTCTTTACTCCTCCAGAAGCTTCCTGTGTCCTTAGGACTAGATCAAGAAAAGGGTTGTGTATCAAAAAAAGGTTCTAAGAAACATTAACTTGAAACATTGCTTATGCCTAGCTATTTATTTCTCAAAGCAGCTAGTTTGGTAGAGCCAAGCCTTGTAACTGCCGTTTTTTTCCAATGTAAATTTCCATTGACACAGTGCTTCTGGCCCTGTGCATGTGCCCAGATGAGAGTTGCTCTTGTGAGCATGTAGCAGCATGGCATTCATGCCAACATCCTGCTGGCATTACAGACTAGGTGTTGTATAACATGAAATGGGTCTGTCTGGTTTGTAGTGCTTCTCTCTCACCAAATTGTCCTTATATTGGTGAGGAAGTTGTAATCTCAGGAGATGGGAGATGCAGGGTCTTTTCTGTTATGTGCTGAAAGCAAGTGGCTTTGGGTTTTCTCAAATGGCTTATTTCCCTTCAACATGGTATTGTGAGATCCACACTGGCGTGCTGTTTGGATACCTTGCCTGAGGCAATGTCTTCCTTCCACCCTGAGGTCCCTTGAGAGTAAGATACCCTGTTTCACCTGTACAGTCTTAATCTCCTGGTCTTGCTGCCTTTCTGTCATAACAACATAAAATCAGGGGATAGAAATCCTCTGTCTTAAATGGGATCTTGTGAAAACAGAGTTGTGAAAAATTCATCTCTTTAATGTAAAATACCTGCCTGTCAAAATGTAACTTTGCTTTCATTGTCTACATTTCTCAACGCTGGCAGGACATATTTCATTGTCTTGCAGAAACACAGATGATAAAGGTGTTCAAGCTTGGGAATTGTTTTTTCTCTAATGTCAGGGAGTTGCTAAGAAATCTGAAACTGTTATGCAGAACCAGCAATTTTTAAAGTACTGCTGGTATCATAGCTTATGACAAGATTCTCTTCTTAACCTGAAAATATTGAGAATCAGTTGGGTGAAACCTTTGGCCATCAAGGAAAAAATCTTTTTCTGACAACACAAATCCTCAGAGAACAAAAATACATTTGCCAAACACCTCTTAATATATAAAGATAAAATGATGCACCAAATTTCAACTCTGAAAAAAAAATTATGAATAATTTATGTATTAGAACACAATTTACATATCTCATATGTACATATACTTATTTCTATATTATATGAGAGCATAATATACATCAGAGCATAAATTATGTAATAAAACAATTTTAACAAGTAAACCCAAGAATTAAACCATGCATAACCAGTGGGATTCTTTATCTTTTACCAAACTACTACTATTGATTAACTGAAAATATGCAACAATTTTAATGCAAATTACAAACTAATATCCGTATTTTTTCCTTTAATTATTTGGTACCAGGTATCACGTGGACCTTTAAGGATATAAGCAGTCACTCAGAATGAAATGTTGAGGAAGAAAATGCAGTCAGCTCTAGATAAAAGTCATTTTTTCACTCCCTGATGGCAAAAGAAGTGTAAGAGGAAATTGATGCTTGAGCGAAGGGAGAGAAAATGAGGGCAAGTAAATGTGTTCTCATGGATGTACTTATTGTATTGTGCAAAATGCAAAAGGACAGTCTGATCCACAAGTGGAAAGTACTTTTTATGGAAACTCCATAAGAACACTCCTGCTTTGCAATTTTCTTGCAGTACTGGGAGGATAATTAGATAGGGGGTTGACACAATATTATTTGATCTATTTATATGATTTCCTTTTTTCTACATCTTTTTTGTTTTCATTCTTAATACAGGCGGTGTTTGATCTTTCTTGAAAGGATAAGATATTTCTCCCCTCTTCAATAGAGTGCCTACAGTTTCTATTGCTTTTGTTGCACTCGATGAAGTCTTCCCTTGAATGTCTTCTTATTCTACAAGATCTTGAGAAAGTCAGGAATTGATAAGGAGATTTGCTTGCTACAGATGGAACTCCAGCTTTTAGGAGCCTCTTAAAATAAATAAATTAAACCTTCCTTTGTATAATCTGAAACATATGTTTCCCTATAGGAATTATTTCTTTTCAGAGTTTATCCCTCTTTTCTTAGCTCAAAGGAAAAAGCAAATGTCACCCAAGCCCAAAAGGACTTGCCGACATCACAGGTCTATTGTTCAAAGTACATCAGAACTTCTCGATAACAAAATACCAGAAATGGCAACTAAGATGAAATATGGATATATGAGTGTGTTTTGTTTTCCCTTAGTGCCCGTAGATTTTTTCCAATCAATAAAAATGTCAACAATTTTAAAAGTATGTGTTTGACTAGAGAAATGTGGGTTTTTTTAAACTGTTAAGTAAGCAACAGTGCATTGTAAGATTCTGTGAATTTTGCTGGCTAAAGAGGAATTCCAAGTCAACACAGCTGTTCTAGCTTAATATTTGTAATAACAAACCTTTCTGAGAAATACCAGTATTCTGTCTTGAACTTGATGTGTCTGTGAATGACAACCAGAAGGAGAATTATTCATGGAAAACAAGAGTGAGAAGGGACAGAGAGGGAAGGGAGAAAAGTCTACCAAAATAGAATTGTATTTTCTCCACTGATTAGTGTTCTGCTTTTCATCTCCTTACATTTTTCTGATCTCATTTCAGGTTATAATCTATTATGCCTATGAACTTGACATGCTGTAAAACCCAATGGGAAAGACCTTTTTGGTATGAAAGTTTTCCAACAAAAAGACTTGTAAAAGTAACTGAACCACGTTGTTCTTCCCACACTTAGTGCTCAAAGAAAAAATTCAGACCCCAAATCATTCAAAATGTAATTGTTCATGAAAATGAATTATAAATTTCAAGGAAATAAGTTTCTCTTTGCCATTACTGCTTGTAGTTCTTCCAAGAAGTGAAGGACAGTATTTATATTTGGGCCTTGACTGCAGTAAAATATTATCTGTGATCTTGTCAAGATTTGGTTTTTGGTTGTTTTTTTTTTAATTATTGTTGTGATGGAGTCATTCTCCAAAATGCCACTACAAACCTAGATTCCAGCAAAAGACAATAGGTCAAGAGTAGTTACTTAAATTAAGAATGTGTTCAACCTCATTAATCTCTCTTTGGTGACTACTCTAGGGATAGTGGAATTAACCTTAGGGACTGCAATCCATAATGCATCAGCTCATTGCTCTGAACTATTCTTTGCATAGCATTAATGTCACTCTTTTAGTTTTAATTTCCCTACAAGGTAACATCTAAAAACTTTTACATACTTGTATTAAAATATATTTGTGCAGAGATAGATTGGAATTTTATTTTTAAAGTGACTGAAATAAATTTATACCTCACCTTAAAGGTAAAAAATTAAATACCTTCAGGCTTTAGGCTTCTCAATTTCACTTGAAAATGGCTAATCTTTTAAAGAAAGAACAAAAGGGGAAGTTTGCAAAACAATTCAAACTACAAAGCACATTTTGGCAGAATATGACAAGTTTCAGAAAGTCATACAATGAATTCCCTACTTATTGTGTGATTTTCACCTTTTTTTTGTCCATCACTTTGTCCAGCATTTGTTGCTAGCTTCCACATTAAGAGAGAATTTGGAGCTCAAAGTTCTGCTTTAACTCTTGATCTCCTTCAACCTTAGGTATAGAACCATACAAAAACATATTTTTTATAAATGAAGAATGAGTTGAGAGGGTTGAGGGCAGATTTCAGTTTTTCAAGATAAATTCAGGAATTGAGATAGAAAGTTTTTGTCATAGTTCCACCATAACACGAAATTTGAATTCAGAGCTGACTCAAAATTTGTGTTTTGATGATAGCATGGTATTGCTGAAGTAAAACCCATTGAGGTGCTCTATTTAAAAACAACTAAAAAACCTAATGCCACTGGTGTAACTTATAGTGTTGATGAATCCGGCTAAGAAATAAGGTGTTATATATGTATATATACATGTTATAAACCGGTACAAATTGAAAAAAACCTGATCAGTATGCATAATTTCTCACACATTTGGATTTGTTTGTTTGTTTTTTACCTGACTTAGACATTTTAATTCAATCAGCTCTGTGACATTCTCACTTATGTCAGGATCTACATTTATTAGGCTTATGTTGACTTAATGCCAACCTAGTACAGATGAACATACCGGAGATACTAATAAAAAACATAATGCTCAGCACAAAGGAAATGTAAAATATTCATGGTGGTCTGTATGTAGTTGGAGCTGAAGGTGTCCAAAGGATACCTTTGATATCTTCCAGTGGGAGTGTGTTTGCTTTACACAGCAATAAATTTATTTATTGTATTCACTAGATTAGTGGCTCTTGTACAGCTGCCTTGGGATAAATGAACATTCACTTATGACTTTTCTCACTTTACTGGGAGGAAAATTGAGACAATGTTTATTGTTGATAAAGCAATTTAGACTGGAACTGCATTGTGCAGCATTGGTATCGATTCACTGACATTTTAAGTGTTTCTAATAGGAGGTTAACTTTGCTGCTATTTTCCTCAGTATATCACTAAGGTAAGCATGTAGTAAATGTTACACCTGTTTCCGTTGTTAGCTAGGAGATTTGTTCTTTAATGAGTTGATGTTTTGCATGGGAGTGAGTGAGCACTTGAAAAATAAAAGTATTTTTTTCCTCAGTTTGCAAGTGTCTGTTTTAATGCAGTTCTGATTAGTTCTGGATTCTTTTGAACTTCCATCATTTGCAACAGCTCAGAACTTTAGTTCAACCATTTGTCAGATCTGATGGAACATCAAACAGTCAAATGAAAATACATGAAAAACACATGTTTAAAAAAGCATCCACATGTGCAAAAACTCCTTTAATGGTGCTCATCATCTCCTCTATAAACCCAAATGGTTATAGGTCTTATACATTTCCACTGCACTATCATATTCAAATCTGTGGTAAAAAATTGATCAACAATTAAAATTTTAATAAAGGAGTATATTGGACATGACATACTCTGTTCATTTAAAAATTAAGTTTTATTGTCTTCAGTTGTCTTTTTCCCTTTTTCCCCCATCTGAACTTTGAAAAGGGCATTTTTGACCTTTCATTTGTACCCATTCAACACTTCTGTGTAAATTAATTCCATATGTACATTTCTGCATGCTTTCTGCATATAGATAATGGGGTATAAATGTGGGAGAGTTCTTTCATGTTTTCATGAGGATGGGAATTTAGAAAGGCAGCCTTGGTACAGGAAATGCATTTGACTGCCATGTGTTTGATTCATTTATATGCAACTTGGAGGAAGTTCTTTTAAAATCAGGTGTTGATTCAGTACCCAAAAAGTATGCAAAATACATTGATAACTTATTCCTCCCAAAATATTTTGAAGAGGCTTGCTTATTTACATTATTCAAGTGTATCTTTTATTTGCTTATAGGTGAGCAGGTAAGGGGCAATCTTTATGTCATTTGCAAAGTTAGAACCTGCATTCTGAAAATTCCTTGCATTGCTTCTTTTCTTTCTCCTCTACAGTTTACTAAAAGTAGCTGTGTTTTTATCATCTAACTGAAGTTTACAATGATAATCCTCTTGGAATCTACAATTTGGACTCCTTTCTTGAAGGTGTGGAAGTGCTGCAGGAGCTGTGTTGTTCTCTCCCTTTGCCCTTCCCTTCTCAAGTGTCTGGAAAGCAAGAATGCAGAGAAATTTAAGGCTTACTGTGATTTTGAACATTTCAAACTCTATTGAAGTTCCTGTGGAAATACAGTATATCATTATTAGATTTTTGGCTGTTATAAGATCTTCCTCCTTAGTTCACTCAAAATAAGACACATAAAAAAGAATCTTTTAACCACAAAGTCATGTGATCAGGTATTAGAAAACATTGGTCTGAGGGTCACGTAGATATACATTCTTATGTTTATCTAGCCTTTTTGTGCTTTATAATAAAATTCTTTCACATTCATCTGAACAAGTGTCATTTCCTAGCACTGAAACATTTTAAGAGTAGCTGTTAAAGTCCGACAAAATATGCAAGTGAAAACAAAACATGTTAATGAAGAATGGAGAATGGAGGAACTAACTAAAGTTGTTTGAATGAAATTTATTCATAGACATAAAAGGTGTCACGGATGCACGTTGCAGTTTTTTGTGTGATTAAATCAATGCAAGTTAGCGTGCTGTATGTTCACTGATGGCAACGGAATGTTATTGCTTTCTGGATGTTTTTGTTTTATGTGAATCTGACTGGCAGTGAGCAAGACAATACTGCTGTATTCTCTGAATGTTTGTTGTGTACTAAAAAGAATTTAAAATATTAATTTAAACACAAAACTTCAAAATACAGAAAGAAAACAAACACTGAAATAGCTATAACATTTTATAGCAATCTATTACGTTGTTTGATTATGTGCAATTTTAACCAAGATTATTTTCTTTGCCAAGTCCAAACTATATTTAGCATTAAAGAAGAAAATAATTTGATTTGCATGATGTTTTTTGTCTTACACAAAAATGGAGGTTTAATCAGGCTTTAAAATTAAATTTACTATTTTTTTGAGGAAATAGATGCATTTTTTACATTAGGGGGAAAAAGTTTTTTTTTTTAAAGATCAGAAGAGCTTCATTATATATTTAATATATATATATTTTTAAATATTTATATATTTATATATATCTTTTCAAAAGATTAGACAAAGGCCCTTTACTACTTTTGCAGTTGTTAATTCATCACGCCTTATCTCGCACACAAGATCTGGCCATAAAAATAGTAATTTCCTTTATCTATCATGTAATGTTTTAGGACAGGCTAAAAATAACACAGTGAAAGACAGGATATTGCTACAGTGAAAATATCTTACATTTCCAACATTTGGATTATATTAACCTTGCAGTATCCTTTCATGGCAAAGGTATCATGTTGGTTTCCCTAACCTCAGAGCTGTGTTAGAAGAACTGAATCCGAGCTTGGTTACCAGAATAGTATAAATACTACTTCATGGTCTTGGAATTTCTTGTTGCAATTGCCATAACATCATATGTCTTCTGGGATTTTTTTTCACAATACAGAGAACTAATTTGTTTGCACTAGAGAAGTCATTGTGTTTCGCTCTGAACTCTTTGTTGTTACACCGTATCCATAAAGACAGCTTTAATTATTTTAAAAATATGGATGTGGAAACTTTTCAACAGCCATATGAATGTGAAAATATAAACACTTAAATGAATTTGAATATTTTTTTCCAGTGCGTCACTAGTATGGAGTAAATTTATGTCATGTCTGGGCACTGCAGCATGACACTAATAACACCAAGGTTGTGGGTGCCCATATGGGCTATTCACTTAAGAACTGGACTCAATTATCTTGTGGCTCCCTTCCAACTCAGAATATTCTATGATTCTGTGAATTTCTTTGCAAGTAGGTTTGCTATGATCATCTACATCATGCATCCAGAAAGAGGTCCTGAGTTCCCCAAAAAAGTGATCCAGCAATGTCTTTAACTCATAAGCTCTGGAGAAAAAGATACAACTTCAGAAATATAGAAGTAAACCATAGCAGTGAAGAATTGTAGAACCAACAGAAACTGTGTAAAAATTTTATAGTAGTTAAGTGATGAATGAACTTGTTCAGCAGAAATCTCGAACAGAAAGAAACAAGCAATGGATAAAAATATGCTGAATGATACTACTCTAGGAAACTACATTAAAAATTAGGACCTGTACACAGCAACTATTTTTTCTCCATTTTGCTTGATAATATGACTTGCCATAGAAGCAGCAAGACTTTTAGTAGACATTTGTTAAACCTTGTTGTAATCTACTCTTCTTTCCTGCTTGAAGATCTGAAGGTGAGACTAAAGCTTGACTGTGATCTGGAAGATAAGCTAAGCACTCATTTGGGGGCATATTCCTTTTATCTAAGGCTTAATATATCAGCTCTTCTGGGTTTTTGTTGTTCTACTGGCAATGGGTTCTTGTAAGGAACTAGAAAAAGAGGGTACTGAGAAGCTGCAAAGGGAACATTTCAGATGCAGCTCTCTCTTCCCTTAGTGTTTCCCTTGTGGTTGTCTCAGCCCAGATCCTGATGGGGATACTGCTTTTCATGGGTTCCAGACCTCTTGATGATGATGAATAAGAGATATGGGGTTTGCCATGTCTGAGATCTGGGTGTTTTTTGGATTTAGGCATCTTGGTGTTCAGGCTACTACTTCTTCTGTGGGTTTCAACCTAAAGCATTACCAAAGCTGAATTTATGTGCAACTCAACACCAAAAGTGTAC
>NW_016690198.1:7669866-7676286 GCF_001604755.1 Lepidothrix coronata | reverse complement strand
AGGAGGAAAAGTGACAGCAAAACCTCAGCCCTGGACATAAGGAAAGCAGAATTCAGACTGCTCAGGGAACTAGTGAGAAAGGTCCCCTGAGAAAAAGCTTTTGAAGGTGCTAGGGTCCATCAGTACTGGTCATTTTTTAGCTACCACCTCCTAAGGGCACAGAAGCAGGCAACTACAAAATGTTGGAACGCAAGAAGGTGAGCCAGAAGGTTGGCTTGGCTGAACAGGGATCTTATTTTGGAGGTAAGGCATAAAAAGAAGATATATGTACAGTGGAAGCAAGGTCAGGTGACATGGGAGGAATACAGCGATACTGCCTGCCACTGCAGGGAGAAAAGTCTTGTGGCCAAAGCTTAGTGGTAGTTGAAGATGCCAGAAATGTGGAGGACAATAAAAAGAATTGTTTTCGAATATGTTAGTAGCCAAAGGCAGTACAAAATAACATTGGCACGTTAGAGGATGAGGATTGTCACCTCACAAACAGGGACAGAAACAAGGTAGAGAATTTTAGTGCTTTCTTTTTTTTAGCCTTCAAAACCAATGACAGGGTAAAGGGGTCTCAGTACTCTGAGCTGGAGGACTATGGCTGTAAGAAAGATCAACTCTGAACTTGTGTGGGATCTGCTGCTCAAGCTTATCCCTGTAAGTCTGTGGGGCCAGATGGGATTCATCCAAGAATAATCAAAAAACTGGCTGATGTAATCGTGAGACCTCTCTCAGTGATTTTTGAGTGGTCTTGGGAATTTGAAGAGGTCCAAGTTGACTGGAAGCTGGCTAACATCCCAGTTTTCAAGAAGGGCAAACAGGATAACACTGGACACTACAGGCCTGTCAGTCTCACTTAGTGACTGGTAAAAGTATGGAGAAGATTATTTTAGAAGTTATTGAAAAACATGTCAAGGACAGCGCAGTCATCAGTCACGGACAGCACGGTTTTATGAGGGAAAAGTCCAACTTGTCAAACTTACTTTCCTTCTACAACAAAGGTAACTCACCTAGCTGACTAAGGGAAGCCAGTTGATGCTTTTTTTTTTGGATTTCAGTAAAGTTCTTGATACAGTAAAGTTTTTGATACTGTCTCTCCCAAAACATTTCTGGACAAAATTTCCATCCCATGACCACTGGCTCATGGGTGGGGCACCAAAGAGTATAGTAAATGGAGCTGGTGACCGGTCACTAGTTGGGTTCCTTAGAGGTCCATCTCAGGCCCATGTTGAAGGTGCTCTTCAACATCACAGACAACTTGAACACAGGACTTGAAACTATCCTAAGAAAGTTCACCAATTGTACTGAACTGGGAGGAGTGGTTGACTCCCTTGAAAGCAGGGAGGCCATCTAGAGAGACCTCGACAAATTAGAGGACTGGGCAATCACAAAGCGTATGAAGTTTAACAAGGGCAAGTGCCAGATCCTGCAGCTGAGACAGGGCAACCCTGATTGCATGTGTAGTCTAAAGAATCAGAGGCTGGAAAGCAGCCCCTCAAAAAGGGACCTGGGGGTTCCAGTCAATGGCGAGTTGAATATGAGTCAGCAGTGTCCTGGCACCAAGAGTGCCAATTGTGTCCTGAGGGGCATCAGGCAAAACATTGCCAGCTTGTCAAGGGTAGAGATTGTCCTGCTCTACAGTGTGCTGGTGTGGCCTCACCTGGAATATTGTGGCAGTTTTGGGCACTGCAGTATAAGAAAGATATTAAGGTGTTCGAGAGTGTCCAAAGGAGGGCAACAAAGATGGTGAAGGGCATAGAGGGGTACCCATATGAGGAGCAGCTGAGGTCACTTGGTTTGTTCAGCCTGGAGGAGACTGAGGGGAGACCTCATAGCTATCTACAATTTCCTCATGGGATGCAGTGAAGGGGCAGGCACTGATCTCTTCTCTGTGGTGACCAGTGACAGGACCTGAGGGAATGGCAGAAAGCTTTGTCAGGGAAGGTTTAGGTTGGATATTAGGAAAAGGTTCTTCACCCAGAGAGTGAGCAGGCACTGGAACAGGCTGCCCAGGAAAGTCGTCATGGCACCACACCTGCCAGAGTTCAAGAAGCTTTTGGGCAATGCTCTCAGGCACAGGATGTGATTCTTGGGGCTGTCCTGTGCAGGGCCAGGAGTAAGAATCTGATGATCCTTGTGGGTCCCATGCAATTCAGGATATTCTATGATTCTGTGATTTTTCAGGAGATAAGAAAGACATCTATCAGTTTTGGAGTTCGAGGTCTGAAACATCCATTCATGTTAGCAGTGTATCTTATGACTCTTCTTACTGAATTTTAGGGCTTAATTGTGAAATATCATGTACAGTTAGTTGTAGTTTCTGTAACACTAATTATCTGTCATTCTTGAAATATTTTACAAATATTTTTAACCATCTTTGCTTCATTTTATTGATAGTGATGCAGAGACAGTTTAGTTACATCTCCAAGGTCAGATGTCAGTTGCAAAACCAGGAAGAAAACTCAAGTTTCTTATATTTCTGTTCTATCTACTACCCATGATGCAAAAGCTCTCCTCTTCCAAAGCTAATATAATATGACCTATGTATACAAAATATTGAACCTGTAACATGGTTTTGTTATTTTAATGTAAGCCTGGATCATAATTCTTGTCCATATCAATCCTGAAAGCTGAGTTTCTTTATTCTCCCGTGGCAAAGGGCTACAAAGTAGAGCAGCTCAGAAAAATGCTAATGAGTAGAAAATTGTGGAGGATTTGATATACATGATACATGAACATGGATAAATGGAGTACCCATACAAGTTCTTACTGCTTTTCTTTGACTATAGGTCTTGAGAAATTTTATGTGTCTATAATTATATTTTTGTCATTCTCTTATCAGGAAAAATGGATTCATTAGTAAAAGAATATTAATAATATTTAATTAGTTAAAAAATAGATATTACCAGAGTCATGGTAGTTATTCTGGTGATTAAAAATACCCCAACAGAAAGACAACTCTTATTTCAGCATCATCACCTAGCCCACTTAACTGATCAGCTTATACCATTGAGATCAGTATGAGTCATTTTACTTGCTTTTGTACAGCAGAAATATTTTCATTTCAGCTGCTTTTTTTAAAATCTCTCCTTGAGATCAGCATTAGATTTTCCTCCCCTCCTGCCTTTCATGTCCCATTAATATAATGTACTTGCTGTATTTTCTCTCTAGGAGTTGGTGGTAAGCATTTCTCCTGGATTACTATGAACCTAACACCTTACTTTTGGTGCTGTTGGCTCAGAATAGCCATCTACCCAAAAACTGACAATCTCTCCTTCCCTCCCTCCGTCCCTCCCTCTCTCCCCAAGTGACACTGGACCATCTCTAGAATACCTGTGCTGTCCTGTCTTCAATATGGCATGATTACTGAACAATTGTCTTCAAAACATGTTGTTCCTGAATGGAGTGGATGCTCTACTAATTTTCTACAGCTGTTACCTTGCACAACAGAAGGGCATCTCCTATGCTATCATTTAGATCTACTTGATGCAAATGGATTGACAAAGAAGACAAAATGTTATATCAGCAGGTAAAGTGATTCTAAGAGTTTGGGAAATGAGGGATGGAACCTTTGGGGTTTGTGTTTAAATAGAAAGCCCGAAAAGTCAAAGCCAAAAGGCAAAGATGCCTCTGGACCTCTCACTATGTATTAAGGGTATTTTTATTATGTGTAGTGTATTAGTCTTTGGAGCATGCTCCTTTAGATTTTGATTTCCTTCACTCCTTCTCCTTCAGTTTCTGAATTTTCTCATTCTGGTATTTCTGTATCATTGTAATTTAAAATAGAGGTTGCTTTTTCTCCTGGTTTTGAACCAAATCTGAAAGATGTTTCTTGATAAGCAAATAAATAAGTTGCTATGCTTGACATTTTTGACTTGAAATAGATGAAATTTCGTCTATAGCTAGATGAAAATTTCATTTGCCCATTTTGTGAAACTTGACTAAAGGTTTCTGGCAAATAGTTTTGTGTTTTGTTTTGTTTTGTTTTTTTTTTTTTTTTATTAAAGATGTAACAGTTTTATGACTAGCATGGAATGAACTAACAATTAGTTCTCTAGATCTGAGGACTCATGCTGCCTTCAGGTATGACCATAGTTGGCAAACCTGCTAGCACGTTCAGCATGAGAGCCCAGTACTAAATAAACAGGTAGGGTGAACACTTGTTTCAGCAGGTGATTCCTTCACAACTAGTTGAAGGCACACTAATGAGGAGGAGAGCAGAGGTTCGTAGTATGCCTTTTCTTGGTTAGCAGCAGAGAACTGTTAATGTTATTTCAGGCTATTACCTTTCTTGGGTTAAAACTGTAGTGACATCAATCAAGCAGATAGGCCTGTGTGAACATGTGTGATGGTAATGTGCAGCTCATAGCAAAATGTTTCAGCAGATAATTCATGCAATTAATATTTGCAGAAATCATCAAGTATGATAATCAATTTATAATGAACTTTTTATTATATTAAAGAATCCACAAGCACTTATCCTATGCTTGTCTCACAGCCCGTGAAGAAACAACACCTCAAGCTATTATATCAGATCATCTCAGTATCATTCAGATGTTTTGAGAGTCCTGCTAAAACATGTTTCTATTGAAGAAAAGCAGGATATGTTAATTTCCAGCATTTTTATACGAACAGTAATTCTCTGCAAGAGGAATTGTCTTGCCCAAGTGTATGCATACTTGAGTGATTCAGGCCAAATTAGAGGTTTATATGGTTTATTTTGAGTATATTTGCTATAGCACCATCTAAAAAACAGCTTTTTGAGTTTTTTGTTAGATAAATCCACCTTTTTTCATTTCCAAGATATTTCAGTTTCCAACTTGTTCACATCCTTCTCACAATAGATTTTGCAAGCATGTACCTATTTCCTACCCTCCCTTCAAGACTCCCGTTTTCTTTCCCCTCCCTCTACCCAAGGGTATAAAACTCAAACATAAGGTTTTGGCTCCTATAATTTTTTTTAGTGGTAGAAAAAACATTTTGATGAAGCAGGCAAGAAAAACACCTCTACATTTTGCAGTAACTCTATTTGCTCAAAGTATTTAAAGGAATTTAACTACAGCTTCTCAAGGATTTCTTTTTTTCTTCTTTTCTCCTAGCTGATGTTTTCCAGGCTGCCTACTGTATTAAAAACATGTGTTTGCAATGCTAGTAGTCTGCACTTTGTTCCAAGAAAACCGAAAACAAATGTGAGAAAAATGACTTAGCACTCTGTAGCTTCTACGGGGAACAAAATGTGGTGTGTTTGTGTGTGAGCACAGTATAAAAGTTAGTTCATGTGTTCCTTTCATAGCAAGGAAATAGTTACTGAATATTTTCCATACCAACATAACAGAGTAATAAGTGTGCTATGTTTAATTGACTGGAAATCATTAACTGCTTTCTGGTTGCTAGGAAGTTGCATTCTTGATTCAACGGTTCTCTCATGCAGTCCGTTGTTAAGGACACAATAATATACTTTAACTCTGTGGGCTGGAGCTACGTGCCTAACTCCAGTGCCCTCAGATGTAAAGCAAACAACTTTGGATATGAGTGGGAGGGCAAATAATGTCTTACGCTTTTCTCAGAACTTCCGTCACAAATATGAAAAGATGAAAGCTGATTTTGGTGATCGCAAGCTGGTACAGAATAAACCATGTATTTTTAGTAACAAATTAGGAACAGATTTTCCAGAGAACACTTGTAGACTGTGTTCGCAAAAACCTGTATGAGTTCTTCACTCTTTTTAATGCTTTTCCTTTCTCTAACCTGTAGTCACATTTACAGCAGCTAATAATATTTGGGAAAAAAAAAAGTGTATGCATGGGGAATAGAGAAAAGATGACTATTATTGTTAGAAGTTGTCAGAAATGAGAATACTCACACTCAAACCAAAAAATCAGTTTTTACCAAAGAAGGTAGTGGCTATATCTTCTTATATAAGAAGATAATACTTTTAAACTGTGATTCTTGTAGGTCTACATTATACCCTACACAGACTTTCTGGTTTCCTAAATCACTTTGAATAGTTAGATAATAGTTAGATAATTCCCATTATGATTGGACAAACTTAAAATTTGGTGTTTCTGCTAGTAGCCTTTAAACACAAGTTCTTCTCTCCATAGGTTTAGTATTACTCTTTCCCATAGATTTTTGTTTTATTGATGTTAGAATAGCTGTCCTACAGGTACATCTCATTTTACATGTATTCTAGAAAATAACAAATTCTATTGACTGTAAGGAAAAAACCTACATGCTGATTCATGACATGTTCCTGAGATCCATTTAGAAAGCCCAGCTATCAAACAGTTCACTCCTGCCTTCTCAGAATAGCTCTATATCCCAAATTGCACCAATGTCTCAGCTGTCTCCTATTTTCCAAGTTGGTTTTGTGTAGGCTCAGTTAAACTACACTACCATTTCAGCATGGATATGTTTGCTTAGTAAGTTAGCTCT
>NW_016690198.1:7553558-7669856 GCF_001604755.1 Lepidothrix coronata | reverse complement strand
TTATTCTTTTGAGTGACAGTGTCAAAATTTCCTTTCACTCAGGCTACCTCGTAGCGGTTTGTCACATTGGCAGTAAGGAATGAAGGATCTTCATTACCCCACCTATGCTCCTCAATTTTAGGTTTAGCAGGATGGGAGAGAGTGTACATAATTACAATTGCAACCAACACAGTAAACCAATTTTCCATTTGAAAGGCCTTGATTAGAGTCTGGGAAATTCAAGTTCTAAATTACCATTTGAATTTGAATTTTTCTTCTGCTGTCTGCCTTGTATGGAGATGGAGAAGTTCTCTGACCTTGAGTCATAAAAAGCCTATCAGAAATGCACACTTAGTTTACTTTCATTACTTTCATTTTCTCAGGGTATCAGGTACCTTGAACAAATGGCTGACTTCTCCTGACAACTGACTGGTGAATACTTAGTCAGGCTTCTTATGACAGCTGTGCTGCAGGCTCAAAAACAAACCAGAGCTCTGTGTTTCACGCTGCTGGTAATGCAGTCTGGAATGACTACAACATTCTTCTTTTGTGAGCAGCTTGGATAATTTTGTTCAACCAACCCTACAAAAGCCTATGTTAGGGGGTTTCTACTTTGAGAAGTAATCAAAATCTTTTGAGAAAAAAAGCGCCCACCACCGGTATGGTTCATACTTGGCTGCAGAGAGGAAGTATGGAAAGGGTTATTATCTGTACTAAGAAATTGTGGCAATTTGAAAATTTACAATTTATCATTAAATTAAAACTAAAAAATTATAGTTTGGGAAACATCAGAGAAACTATTTTAATAGCAATGTTGAAATTTCAATTTAATGTGCTTCATGTGTTAAAAAAGCCCCATCTTTGAATGAAGAGTTCAGATGAGCTTTCACTGATGTTACAGAATAACTGATATACATTCCTGAAAAGTGTTTTGTGAGGATAAGATAGGTCGTTGACTAATTTTCTCTAGAACGTGCATTTGTGAGCTACCTCACAGCTAGATCTGCAACATTAATGAAGAGGCTGCTTCCCTTGTGTGCAGTTCAGTAGCTGTGCAAAATTTTTGCTGTGACCTCTGCCACCAAGAGGCCTGGTTGTAGAAATCACTGTATAATCAAAGTTTTGTTCAGGGTTCAGGGGATCAGAACGAATCTAATCTGAACTAAAAACCTCAAAGAGCATAGATGCTGAGTGCTTAGCATCCATTCATGTGGATCAGAACTTTTGTGGTAGATATTGTAAAGACAAAGCAAAAAGAACTTAGATGATTTTTAGTAAAACAGTCCAAAATATGCAGTTTAACTTGACCTTGATTTTCCTGGAATTCACAGAGCCTTATAGCAGCAGAGCAAAAGCAGGCCAAGAGTCATATGGATACAGAATGTAGTCATAATCAGGATAATAAGAGGATTAATTCAAGGCAGAATAGGATGAAGTCACACAGGATGGAGGGATAGACCATTTGAGCTGTTCATATCTGAAATTCAAAACAGACTTGGGAGAAAATGAATAAAACAGAGATCACTGAACTTAAAGTGAACCGAAACAAATGAGATTCATATGTCTCTAAGAGCCAGCTGATGAAATCTTTAAATACATGAACGTTCTTTTAGATGTAAGTGCAGCTGTGACTGTTTAGGAGCATGTGGTTTTGCTAGCTAGCAAGTACTTTGTGCAGTGATTGATCTCTACAAATTAACTTGCTAAGAGAAACAAATAATGGAGTAAGTGTTCACATTTCTCAGGACACAGCCAGTAACTCCCTATTGGCTGCTGCCTGAGTCCCTTTCCAATGAATCAGTGCAAGACTAAGGTTAGTGATATAATTAGGTGATTACAGTCTTTGGCTGTTTAATTAAATATGGCTTTGTGCAAATATTTTGTCACCAGTCTTTTGAAACTTGCTAGGTACACATTTTTGGAAGTAGCTTGTAAACTTGGGAAATGATAGTCTTTGATCTTTGAGGTTTTCTGTTCTTTGAAGTTTTTTTCTGAAGTCAGTGCAATACAAGTGTTAATTTAATACAGCAGAGTGGAAAAGTAATCTTAAGTGAGGGAGTATTAACACACAAAACCTCCTAGCTTTTCATGTGTCTCCTAAATTTAGTAGTCCTCCCACTAAAAACAGCCCTTCTAACAATTATTTTTTTTGCTGAACTATTAGGAACCCTACAGTAAGCATTTTTTTTCCTGTGTGCTTTTAACTTAGTCTCCTGACTTACATTCTCTGTTTGTTTTTAACATTTTAGTCCATTTTGAAAGGTATGTTTTTGTCTGTACTCAGTAACATTATTGAAAGTATAAATGTTATTTGTTAAAAATTCCTTATGTCTCTGCTTACCACTCTTCCTGAAGTTTTTTCTCTGAGACCTCTATTGCTATGATTCCTGAGCTTTTCCCAGTGTTTTCAATGACCATTTTTAGAAATACTGTTATGACATTAGCAAGTATTATTTCCATGTGTGAAATGTGGAAGCAAGATTTTTATTTCTTTTTTTTAGTGTCCCCACTTTTGTTATCTTAAACAGGTTATGTACATATAAGATTTTTGTAGGAATATCTGTGATATTCTCTAAATGAGTATATAGTAATACTCAAGTATTTTTTTAACAGTAGCAATTTCTGGGGTACCTCTACAGCATGGAAAACTTGTTTTCAAGGGACAGATTTATTTAATGAGGATTTTGAAAGGACCTGAGGACTAGAAAAGCAGGCGCAAATTAATATTTTCTTATTCTTTATATTGCGTAAAGGAAGTACAACTGAGTGTTTTCCATAACAAAGTACTGTTAGGAACAGGGTTATTTCTGTAGTTTTTTCTCTAATTCAGAAGTTAGAAGTTAATAATTTGTGATGTGGTGAGAACAGAGTTAAGCAAACACACTGGAATGCAATACTGAGTGTTCCACTCTCAAGGAGCTGTGAAAGATATGTTACATAATGTTAAATGGGTTTTTTACATTCAAACTCTATCTTGCTGGAGCAAGAAACTACTTGCCCACAGCTTAGAACAACTAAACAACTCTGTCTAATGTGATTCAACAGGCTGCAGTACTGAAATAGATCCTCTTGCTAGCAGATGAGTCTGCCTTCATAGCACAAGGTATCACACGTCTGTTTCATGGAAAAATCCACGCTGCTGTCAGAGAGTGAAAGAATATGATTTCCTAGGTGCATTTATCAAACTGTATCCAAGCAGCTGCATTCTGAAAAATCTGGCCCTCTTATAATAGTGGCAACAACTGTTGACTAACAGTAAGTCTTCTAAAGAGGCTGTGATATATTATTTTTTTCTTCAGAATAATGGTGTCTAAGTTTCAATGCAAATATTGTTGAGCTATTAAAAAAAGAGAAAGGTTGCCTTTTTTATAGGAAGTTCCCTGTGTTTTCCCACTGTTTTCCCTTCAGAAGAGGGTTTTTTTTCAGATGTTGCCAGAATAACTTGAATTTGCCCAGTTTTACTAAACGCTTGTTATATTTTTTTTAAAACTTCCTACTGCTGAGTGGTTGTGTGAACATGTTATCACTCTGTCTTGTAAACTGTGTTTTCTATTCTTCCATCAAATTCATCCATGGATTTGAAACTGAATAAACTCTTCCGTCATCAAAAAATTCTTCTCTTAAAGAAAACTGATTAATGAATTGACAAGGCAGAATGTTTTCACAGGAACATTCTTCTAAATCTAATCAGATTGCTGTGTTTTGCTAAAAGTGTCACATTAATAATAATAATTAGCAATAATAAGTATTGCTAAAAGTATCACATTTTCTGAGTGCATGTACCAGTGTTAAATGATATCTTTACGCTCTTTCCACGTATTTTAATATGAAATGGCTATAAAATCTGTGCAACCGAGGAAACTGAAGTCTGAGAAATAAGAAGAGGTGGAAGTAAGAAAGAGAGTGAGAGAGAGAGAAATGTCAAATTCACCAATTATATATTCAACAGCACAGTGGTTAGAAATGCATGAAAAAACTTTTGGAAAAGGTGTTGATAGCAAGACTATTCCTTTCTTGAGAAGCCTGACTCTTTTGCTGGACTGAAATGTCACTTTGAATTAAGCTGTTCCAATGAAAACTCACTCACAGTTGAACATTTTCGGAAAAAACTCATTTTATTTTAGATAGAGTAATATGTTTCTGAAGTAGAAATTACATGACTATTTCCTGAGTAGATTTACTAACCTGGATTTAAAAATGCCTGGCCTGGAGCATAAGCTTTTTTGCCCCAAATTAGTATCTGATTATTTATAAGAGAAAATTATTGATACTTAATGATCCATCATAAGATTTTTCATTCTCCTGATATTTAGTATATGTGGTTAGAAGAAATTGTTATTGATCACTGTTTGGACAATTAGGAGGCAGTGGGATCCTGATAACTCAGTATTTCTGGTATATACAGGTCTCTACCTTAGCCTGGTTGGCATCTAGGAATGTGGCTAGCAGGACATGACTGACTATAATGCAATTATTTGAGGTAGGCACTTTTTTTGCATGATATCTTATTTTTTTAACTTGATGTTGAAATAGTTATATAATATTAAGAGTGTGGTCATAATAATTAATGTATCTAATTCTTCTGTTATTTACCAAGACTACATTTTCTGTTTCTTCTATTCTTGCACATTTTGTTTTTGCCAAGTGCTATTGGAAAGTTCCTTGTGATTCCCTTGTGGTTTCTGTAAGGTAGCCACTCTGCACAGCATCACTTAAGTGCTTCACACAACTTTAATTTTAGCTCATATATTATTTTTGAAACCTTTAATTGATTGAAGTACTGAATATTTTAAGAATTGAATGGAATTGATATAAAAGTCTTCCAGCCATGAGAACCATGACAAGGAAAGGATGACTGGCTGGGTAAAGGTGATCAACTGAAATTTGCTTCACTACTCTTCATCTCTTTTGCAGTGATATTTTAGTGAAGTTCAAAAGGCAAAGAATGTACTTTTATTTGTAAACTAAGGATTTTCACTTTTTAGTAACCACCATTTCCCCCTTAATATATCTGGTATGTAAAGAAACAGATATAGATTCTTTTTATCCATCTGGAACTAGCTCTGTAGCTTTGGATCTCCCTACAGGAAGAAAAATGTCTATGTCATAGGGGTGAGACAGAAAGTTCCTGAATCCTACCCATATCCAATCCTCTTTTCAAGAATGACCTGAAGAAATTGTCTATACTGGGGGTGGATGGTGAAGGGATATTGGAAACTATGATTCTTTCTTCCCTTTGACCTTAATCTCTTTGCTGACCTCTTCTTTTTAAAGCTACCTCTTAGGAACTGATTTTTCTATTGTACGGAAGAATATTAAAATTTATTTTATTCTTTCTTTAGAATAAAATATATATATTTTGTGGGAATATGTGATGATGGAGGCCCAGATCACCTCTTAACTTTAACTGAACAGCAGTTTGACGCTCAGCAGAGACTGATGGTCTCCTGGGATCTGATGCCTTAAGGTCCATCTAGTTTTTTGATTTTTCTAATTTTTATTTTGTAGATTTTAGAAGTAGCTGTATCCCTCACCCTTTAGCACAGTAGTTTACACATTCCTCAACCCCTATTATCCCATATCAATATCCCCTGAATTCCATTAGAAAATGTTTAGTTTCTTGTCAAAGTAGGCCCATTTTGTTTAGAGAACACTTGTACCTTGGCCTAAACCGCAAGGGTACAGTCAAGAACTGGGTGAACGTGTGCCCCCCGTACCCCGAAGAAGATGAAGATGATGAAGAAGTGGTCCCAAAAAATCCCCAGCTCCAATTCTCAGGGGGCGGGATGGGGGTGGATCAGGGCAAAAGCCACAAGGTGGAAACATCTGGGATTGGACAGACAGTATTATAAATTGTAACAACTGTACATGGGGAGGGGAGGGTGAGGCACGCATCCTGTAATCTCATGCATCAGAGGCACAAATTAAAACCCTTTCCTTATCTCACTTCCAAAACTAAATTGCCTCGGAGTTTCTTTTTCTCCCTGAATTTTCTTTAGGCAAGAGATCCACAGTAGTCAAAAGTGCTGAGGGTAGGAATAAGTAAAGTGCTAATATAGTACTAAATTAGATCCACTAAAAGCTCCTACATATCAGCAGGATATTTTACCGATTACTTTGAGCTTGACATCTATGAATGCAGACATTTGGCTTCTTTTTTATTTCAGCCTGCACTGGGACAGATCAAGCTTGTTTCTACCCAGCATTTGAGCAAGAACAAGATTGCCTTGGTTTGCAAGACACCGCAAATGTAACCTTTGCTGGCAATGACAAGGCTTTTTTCTAGAGATATACTTGTTAGCTGCGCTTATCTGAATGTGTTAGCAGTTGACTCTTGGAGAAATGCTTATTGTCGGCTGCAAAGTAGTTTTAGAAATTGAACATGTAACTACTAGGGATTTTCTGCCTGAAGGCAAAGGTTGTAAAAAGGCCTGTGAGCCCTGAAATCTCTTTTTCGTGCCTCAAAATAGGAAGTCCCTGAAATATTGATCTTGTATTTGCAGTCTGATTTCACTCTCTACAGAACAGAATTTCATTCCAGTTCAGAATGGAACTATGGTATTACAGCACAGTCATGCAAGTAAATTAAGAATTAAAATCATGGATTGTGAAGGTCTCTGACTCTTTTGGTAGGATTAGGTCATCAACAGTGAAATAGGTAAGAAAGAACCATGAAAGTGTCTTGGAATGGAAAGCTGCATAAATGTCTTGATTTATTACAGACAAAGACACCTCCTCTGTCAATTTAATTTAAGGTGCATCAATAGTCCTTAGAGTGTGGACAGGAATCATGTATCCATATCTCCAAAGAGCTGATGTCGGCATAGGTCATAATCTGCTTGCCCTTTCATTCCCTTCTGGACAAATCTTGCATTCTCTTCTACAAATAACCCAAAGTACTATTTTCTTGAGTGAACTGGGTTTATTAGAAACGGATTTATGTTTAAGAGTTTTTGTAATTCTCTATCGATCTGTCCCTGCATCTGAGTCCCCAGTCTGTCAGGTATTGTGGTATGTTGAATTCAAGATAAACTGTGACTTTTCAATGTTGAAATATTATTGGAAAAATACTCACATTTCCCAGCTGAAGTGCATCTACACCAATGCACGCGATATGGGTAACACACATGAGAAGCCATTGTACAGCAGGAAAGCTATAATGTAGTTGCCATCATGGAAATATGGTGGGATGACTCCCATGACCAGAGTGCTGTAATGGATGGTTATAAGCTCTTCAGGAGGAACGAGTGAGGAAGCAGAGGTGGTGAGGTGGTTCTGTACATTAGTGAGAGTTTTCACTGTATACAGCACAAGGGCAGTGATGATAAGTTGAGTACCAACGGGTAGAAATCGGGGGAAGGCTAGTAAGGCAGATATCTCCGTGGGAGTATGTTATACACCACTCAACCAGGATGAAGGTGCAGATGAAGCATTCTGCAAGCGGCTGACTGATGTTTCATGATTACTAAGGCTTGCTCTTGTGGGAGAGAGACTTTAACTTGCTAGAAGCTGAACACTTGATAGAAACTCAATACAAGGGAGAGGAGGTGGTCTAGGAGATTCCTGGAGTATGTGGAAGAGATCTTCCTGACACAGCTGGCCAACGAACCTACCAGAGCTGGGCCCCATTAGAACTGCTGTTTACAAACAGATAAGAGCTGGTGGGAGATGTGGTAGGAGGCCATCTAGGGTACTGTGACCATGAAATGATAGAGTTTTTGATTCTTGGTGAAGGAAGGGAGGGGGTAAACAAAACCTCTACCTCAGACTTCTGGAGGGCAGACTTTGGCCTATTCAGAGAGCCCCTGGTTCAGGGGCCTACTGGTTCAGAGAGCCCCTTAGAAAATAGTCCTTGATGACAAAGGGGTCCAGGAAGGCTTGACGTACTTTAAGAAGGAAATCTGAAAGGCACAGGAGCCCTCTATGTGCCAAAAAAGGAGCCATCAGGGAAGAAGACCAGCCTGGCTAGATGGGGAACTCATGCAGAAACTCAGGGAAAAAAAAGAGGGTTTTTGATTTTGGAAGAAGGGGCAGAAAACTCAGGAAGAGTACAAGGATGTAGTTAGATCATGTAGAGAGAAAACTAGAAAGGTGAAAGCTCACCTAGAACTCAACCTGGCCACTGCTGTGAAAGATAATAAAACATGTTTTCATAAACACATCAACAAGACGATGGTGAAGGAAAATCTCCATCCTTTACTGGATATTGTGGGGAATATTGTCACCAAGGATGAGGAAAAGGCTGAGGTACTTAATGCCTTCTTTGCTTCAGTCTTTAGCAGTAAGACCTGTTACCCTCAGGGCAACTGGCCCCCTGAGCTGGTAGACAGGAAAAGGAAATAGAACAGCTCCTTTATAATCCAGGAGGAGGATCACCTAGAAACTCACAAGTCTATGGAACCAGGTGGGATTCATCCAAGGGTGCTGAGGAAACTAGTGGAAGAGCTCACCAAGACACCATTATTTACCATCAATCCTGGCTAACCAGAAAGGTCCCAGATGACTGGAGGTTGGCCAATGTTGTGCTCATCCACAAGAAGGTCTGGAAGAAGGATCCGTGGAACTACAGGGGTCTCAGCCTGTCCTTGGTATTCAGCAAGGTTGTGGAAAATGTCATCTTTAGTGTAATCACGCAGCATATAGGACAACCAGGAGAGCAGGCCCAGCCATGATGGGTTTATTAAAGGCAGGCCTTACCTCACCAACCTGATCTCCTTTATTACCAGTGACCCACTTGGTGGATGAGGTGAAGGCTGTGGATGTGGTCTACCTGGGCTTCATCAAAGCCTCTGACACTGTCTCCTATAGCATACTCCTGGAAAAGCTGGCTGGCCATGGCTTGGACAGGTGTCCTGGCTGGGTTAAGAACCGGCTGGATGGCTGGGCCCAGGGCCACCCAGTATAGGTGCATGGTGCCACATCCAGTTGGCAACTGGGCACAAGTGGTGTTTCCCAAGGCTCAGTATTGGGGCCAGTTCTGTTTAATATCTTTATTGATCATTTGGATGAGGGGATTAAGTGCACTCCCAGCAAGTTCACAGATGACTCTAAGCTGAGCAGGAGTGTTGATCTGCTGGAGGGTAGCAAGGCTCTGCTGAGGGATCCGGATAGGCTGGATTGATGGGCTGAGGCCCACTGAATGAAGTTCAACAAGGGCAAGTGCTGGATCCTGCCCTAATGTGACAACAACCCCTGCAGCACTACAGGCTGGGAGAAGAGTGGCTGGAAAGCTGCTTGGCAGAAAATTATCTTGGAGTGCTAGTTGACAGCCATATGAACATGGGCCAGTAGTGCGCCTGGGTGGCCAAGAAGGCTGTGGAGACTCTGACCTATAACAAAAATAGTGTGGGCAGCATGTCCAGGGCTGTGATTGTCCTTCTGTACACTCAGCACTGGTGAGGCCATACCTTGAGTCCTGTGTCCATTTCTGGGCCCCTCACTATACAAAGGACATTTAGGTGCTGGAGTGTGTCCAGAGAAGGGCAATGGAGCTGGTGAAGGATCTGGAGCACAAAGTCCTATGAGGAGTGGCTGACGGTGTTCATCCTGGAGAAATTGAAGCTCAGGGTTGACCTTATCGCTCTCTACAACTATGTGAAAGGAGATTGTCGATCTCTCCTTCCAGGCAACGAGTGACAGGATGAGAAGAAATAGCCTCAACCTGGACCAGGGGAGGTTCAAGTTTGACTTTAGGAGGAATTTCTTCACAGGTTGTTAAGCATTGGAATGGACTGTCCAAGATGGCAGTGGAGTCACCATCTTTGGAAGTGTTCAAGAAACAACTGGACATAGCGCTTAGTGCTGTAGTCCAATTGACAGTTCGATCAAAGGTTGGATTCAATGATCTTAGAGGTCTTTTCCAACCTAGTTGATTCTGTGATTCTGTAACTCACACTTGAGATGATTATAATTTTTCTATTTTCTTGCCAACAGGTCTGACCAACCAGTCCTGGCTTATAGGCTAGAGGCACTTCAGGAAGTAAACACAGAAATATATCTTCCCAGGTGTCATGCTGCTAATAAAACTCCTGATTTTGTCTAAAAAAATAAGCATTCATCTACCCAACAGAACTCAACAGAAGAATGTGTAACTCAGTACATCTTTCTAAGTGTAGTGGTTTGAATCTTGTTTTCCCCCAGAGGCTAAGAAAAGTGGTAGACCCCAAGGGGTGGAAACCCCTGGAAGTTTTGGAGTTTTGTCCAATGGGCGCTCCTGCAAAAATGCAAACATATCACAAGCACCGGAAGAGATGAGTTGTAGTTTTTGGTTGTTGATAGGAGAGGTGGCCATGTTGTAGAGCCATGTGGAAGGGGCTCTGAGCCCCTCGGGGCCTCCGGGGCCCCCCAGCCCCGGTGGGGGGCTACAGGGACGTGGAACAGTGTTAAGCTGGACTATGTATCTGTAGCTATGAACTGGGGGATGGTTCTTCACTGTGAGCAGAGCAGCAGCAGCGGCGGCAGAAGCAACACTGGCCGGAGAAGGTGGCAGAGAGCCAGAAAAGATAAGATGCGGCAGAGGCATTACAGCCAAGCAGGAGAGACACAGTGTTGTCCGAAGGAAGAGAGCTAGCAGTAGAACTACAGAGTTTGGGGTAAGAACTGTACCACACCCCCTAAAACTCCTTTGAGACCTCCTGGAAGGAGGAAGATGATGGACTCTTGCTTGAAAGAGCCTTGAAGTGCGACATGCACTGCAGAAAGGAGCTAGAGAGCTCCGAGAGGAATGCAGAGGGGCTGACCTTGGCTTTTCCCCCCCCTCGCACTGCTGCCAAGGTGGCAGCCTGAGGCAGTGGCACAGAGGCCCTGCAAGGAGCTTGAATCTCCTGGGGATACCAGACCGTCACGAAGACCCCCTGTGTCTTCGTGATATGACTGTGGTGGAACGACCTTGTCTGGGGTGAACGTAGCCCACGGAAGACCCCTTTGCCTGCGTCAAGGGGCCGAGGGAGCTTGGAGGCCTCCCTTGTGAGTGCTGGCAGAAATCCAGCTGTCAGCTGCTGCTTGCATGTGGAGAGGACAGATGACTGCTGCTGTAGAAGATACTGCTGTTCAGAGACTAGAAGGGATCTGTCCTTCTTTCCCTCGTGGACTTTTATTTGGAGGGGAGAAGAGATCTGATCCATTGTAAATACTATATGTCATGGTAGAGATAGTTGTGATCGTGTGTATAATGTGTTATAATGTTTATTTGTACAGTCATTGTAATATATTCCCTTTCCCCCATTTGGAGTCTGGTGTGTTTTGTCTGGAAAAACCCATCTCACATTAGGTTGAGATGTGGGAGGGGGCTAGGACTAGGGAATTAGGATTTTTGGGGCTATCTCAAACCATGACACTAAGGTACAAAATTCCTTTCAGAATCAGACCTTTGGATCCTCTCTCATCTGATGGCTTTCCTCCATTTATTTTGCTCCTGCACATTGAACTAATCTGAATTTTGAAGGGGTTGCCCAAGTAACTTTCAACTTGCAGACTGTCTTGATTTCTTTTACTTTTGACTGGCAGTTCTTGGCTGAAATGTATTACATTTTTTGAAAAAGTCTTTGCTCGTGTTTTTATGATTCATTATGGAACAAAAGGAAAAAATGCAGTAGCAAAACTCTCATTCTTGCCATGGAGTATTGTATTCAACATTGTTATCCTTGAAACTTTAAGACTGCTAAGGAATTTACAGTCAAGTAAGTTTCTTACTCATGTTAATATCAAGTATTCTTCTATTGTTTTCTTTACCTACTGCATCATCAGTCAACTCTCTGGTTTCTTCCTGTTTTAGGATCTTAATCTCTGGATGTTATGTTAAAATACTATTTTTCTTACAAAAAATAGACTGAGAATCCAGAGTATGTTTTGGTTTCAAATTATTCTTGATTGAGTATATTTTTCAGAGCTTACTTTTTAGAGTGTGGTTTTCTACTGTTAGGAGACCATTTTTAAAAGCTTTCTTTACTTTGATAGAGCTTCTTCCAATATTTCCATACAGAAATGTACAGATTGTATCTCAGAAGTGTAGTGTTCCCAGTCATTGTTCAAAAAGAATTGGAATGAGATACTTGTAACAATATCTGTAATATTGCAGAAGGTTAAGGAGAAGCATAAATGAAAGCTCCAGGAACAAGAGAGATGAACTCTTGTATTTCTCTATTCATGGTGTTAAAAAGTGGTTTTTAAAACCATGTTCCAAGTCTTATGAAAAGCAATACCTAAACAAGATCCATGGGATGAGATTTACAGCATAGTATAGATCTGTGTTGTTTTTTTGACAATAAACACCCAATTTGTGGTAATTACCTGAAAATTATCAAAGAAAAAATGCATATCAGATTTGCTTCTGTGTTTCAGGGTAGTTTTAGCTGGATTCCTACAGAAGAAAGTAGTCAGTGTCTGGTAATAACCAGAAATAAAAAAGTGGAGTTCATCCTTCCTGACTTGAAATTCTTCACCAGAGCTCCAAAAATTAAGAGCAGTCCTGCTGATCCACTTTCAGTAGGAAGAAGTATGCTTTCTAGGATGAAAAGTGCCATCTGGAGACGCTTTTTTATCTCTGTGGGCTGCGCATAGAGGTCAGGACAAACCGAATTAAGGTATTGAATAGAAAAGCCAGTTGTTGGTTGAGCTGGATCTATGCAAATGATAAAACAGAAGTGTTTAGTCATATTATCTGTCCATAATGTGAACTGTAGTGCATTTACCTCATGCAGACTGAGAACCAATGATGTTTACTAAGTAGGGATCCATGACATAGGATATATTTCAACAAGAAAAATGCTCTCTGAATTGTATTCCCTGAAGACTACATAGACCAGAACTTCAGGACACAAAATAAGTGCAAAATGGAGAGACTTTCTCAGATTTTTTTCTTTTCTTTATGTAGTTGTTTGGTTTTTTTCTATTATTTGTCTATGAAATCAGTTCATATGTGAAACAGTTTTTGTTTCAGTTTTTCAAGACTTTGATATTTCTCACTTTCAAGAATCCTTTTTTATTTCATCATGGAGATCACTTCAAATTTGGTCACTAACTTTAGGTAAAGAATAATGAATTCCTTATCTCCAAATATAGTTCTATAGAGTAACTGTAAGTCTATTGAGTTTCCCTGATCTTAGTTTTTATAAATCTAATAAATAACATAAATAATATATTATTTTTGATCACTTCTATGTATTGACTCATGTATATATCTGAATGTTCCTTTTGTCAAAACATAGGATAATAAGTGTATGTTTATCATCTGGCATGTTTATAAATAAAATTATCTGAAGGTACATGGTCAAACAGCTCAGCTGAACGTAAGCTGTTTTTCAGTCAGCACACTATCCCACTGTCTGCTAGAAACTTTGTATAAATAACAAGCCTGCATCAACACTACAGCTGTATAAAACACATCAATACATCTTACTATGTTTCAAGCTCTAACACAGTTCTTTCTGATAGTTATTATGTGTGCCTGCTTCAGTGCTATAATCCTTGGATTCCATTAGTGAAGGGCACAGTTCTTGTTTTCTTACCTCATTAACATGTGTTTATTACATGTTTTCTGTGTAATTACTGTCCCAGAACACTACAAAATGACATTAGGTGTTAGGATTCTAAAAGGTGTCAAGATAATAACTACAGCTTCTTTATAATCTTCCACTCTAGCTGACATTTTAATTGTCTATCATCTGAATCTGCTGGATAAGTAGGAGTTAGAAGGCTTGTTATGGTATGGCCAAATGATTTTTCAAGACCTTAAAAAAAAAAAAAATCTTCCCCCATTCTATATATTTCTAAGATTTGTTTGCCTTGTACATACAAGTTCTGACCGTGTGCATTTATGGAGAAACTAATTTCACCTTGGAAATTCTGAAGTTTGTGTCTGATTTTTGTTAAAGTGCAGCTTGATTTGTTTTAAATGTCTGCTTTTGGACCAAAGGTATGCATTTGAATTTGAATCTTACAAATTTATTCAGGAGTACAACCCCACAAACATTGAAATTTGCCTATATTATTTGAAAAAAAACCACAAGTATTGGTCTAACTTCTGGGGTGGAGGGGTTGTGGTGCAGTCATGTTCTCATATAGTTGTTTTATTATGTCATAGTTGTAGAAGCAGAGTAAAATGATCACAAAAAGCCAGAAGTCTTTCTTTTTTTTTCAGAATATTGAAAATTGTGCCCAAAGATGATGTAAGGAATCAAAATTATAGTAAATTATATTTGAAATCATATCTAATCAGGCAGGCAATGAAGATTTTAAGATTTAGTTGTTCTAAGCATAAAAATAAGTAATAAAAATGTTTTCAAACGCACCAGAAACCAGCAGCCTGCACTTGAATCCATAGAGCTGATAGATGGCTGGCACATAAAAATGAATATTCAAGTTAATAGTGATAAAATCCAAAGTTTTCTTTTTATTTGTGTTTGTTATTCTTAAATAGTCACATCACTGGAAAATATTCTAGAGCAAAATATAAGAGTAATGAATTGTCAGAGCAAAAGGTTTCACCCAATAGGTCCAGAGTGGATTGTTACCAACTACATGATATAAAACCTGTTGCTTGAAACCAGAAGAGAGTAAGAAAGCAAATGAGAACAAGTTTTCAAAAAGGGCTTCAAAGAGTATCTGGGGATCTACAGGCCATTACATCTTACTTCTATATCAGTCACATTGGCAGAAACTATAAGAAAGAATAGATTGAGTTAGTCAACTGGGAAATAAGTGCAGCAAGTCACGTCGTGCATTCCTGCTGGCATGCCAGCAAAGAGTTGAGGGCAGCTGGCTGATAGAACACTGGATTTGCAGACAAATGGTAACTAACTACAGAGCTAGAATAAGGAAACTAGTGGTAAGTTTTCACTATGAACGTGCACTATGAACGTACCTTGATTGCCTCTTTAGGCAACAGTCCTATTTGATGCTTATCTTCAAAAACCATCTAGAAATAGGGTGAAAAATGAGGTGACAAAGCTTTGACATTAGAATACCACTCAAGGTAAGAAAGAGTTGCAGAAGATTGCCAATAATCAAGAGTAATGAAGTGCAAGGTAATATTTAATATCCATAAATATGAAGCAATGCAGATGCCAAGAAAATCTTGACTATAGACACAATAATTGGCTTGAAATTATTGGTGCCTCTTTCCTGAGTCGATATTTGAAGTCACTGTGAACAGCCCTCTGAAATACTCATCTCAGTCCCTAACAGTAACTAAAAAGGTAAATAAGATGTTATACAGTGGAACAGGAATAGACAACAAAACATTGTGGCATCACAAAACCAGCCCTTAGTCTGCTGACATTTTAAACTGAGCATACTACAAGACATTTCATCTTAAAAACACTACTTAACAGAACTAGAGACAGTAGAGAAGGAAATGGGAATGATCAGAGATACTCAGTTACTTTACAGAGGAGGGAAAATAGTCTAAGTCACCTCACTATAGAAAAGAGAAAGAGGTGGCGGAAGGTGATTTTGATACATGTCCATGTAATCACAAACTGTATGGTCAGAGTGAATGGGGAGTTATTATTCATTGTTTTTCACATTACAACATATATGCAACACCCAATGAAGTCACTCTGCATGCAATAAAAAATAAACTAAAGTGGACTCTCTTACAAAAAAAATACTGAAGTATGGAATTAATAGCTAAATAAAGATATATAAACAAATTTCAAAAGTTCATTAGAAAAGACTGGGAAAGAAAGGTCCATCCAAAGGATTTTAACTAACTGGTCTGGATGTAAACTGCAGATTATGTTTCAGATGACTGAAGTGAAGAGGATATGGTCAGCATAAGATAAACATCATCTATATTTTCCCCTTTATTTGTTCTTATGTACTGCAATTGTTATTAGAGGCAAATGAAATTACTATTCTTAGTATTTCAAAATAATAATACTAATAATGCTAATAATACTACTAATAAAAAATTGGTTTTTTTGTTACAGCAAGCTGTCAAATGCCTTGAGACTAGGTAAAGTAAGTTTCAGAAAAATCATTAGTTCAAGCTCTATATAATAATTGTACTCTTTATCTCTGTGTTGAATAATCAAAAAACACAAGTCAGAGTTGCTGGGATACATGTATGTTTCAGACTTATTGCTCCATAATCATTCACTGAAGTCATGAAGTCTCTGAAACTTTTTCATGAAACTTGTTAAATACTATTCAACATTGTATAATGGTAAGGGTCCTTTAAGTGTGAGGAAGTTGTATTTCTCTTCACCTATGTTCCTTCTGGGGAACAGACTTATTCTACATTTTAAAAGATTTTTTTCTTGTGTGATCTGAGATTTTTGGATCTTCATTTGGGACTAATACTATATGCTGAACTTTAATGTAAATAAATCCTACAACTCCAGTTTGCTATATATGACTGGATTTTTGAAGACTGAATTATATATACTTCGAAATACCTTTGTGATCTCAGTTGATCTCAATTATCTCAATTAAAACTTTCTAGATATATCAATTAAAATTTTCAACATCATTAGACTTTATTAAAATTATTCTAGAGCCACAGTGATTTTAAAAATAATTTTAATACCAAAGAAACTGTCCCATATTTTTAGCATCACTATTAACAATATGTTATTATAAATTATAATGAAAAATGAATTTTTAAAGAAGGTCAAAATATGGGTGTGAAGGGAACAATTTTCAGTTGAATGGAAAAAATTGTACCTGCTCTTATGTCAGCCTTGTAGGAGGATGCTCTGCCTAAGTGGGGGTAAAACAGCTCGAACTTTAACTTATTTGTGAAAATTATCAGTTGAAGAAGGGGAGTCATGTTGCTTTTGGTGTTGAAGGATGCTGAGACCAGCCTGATTCTTCAATCCCAAAATTATGCATTCTGAGGAAGTGAAGAACAATGTTTCCTGCCAGAATCTGGCAGAGGTGGCAGACAAAACACCTGATAAAGGAACCATCCAGTGAATGTACTGATAACTTATCTAAAGCAGTTGAGCTGAAGGCTGCTGAGCTGACACAGCTGGCCTAGAAACATATGAGTCAGAGTCAATTACTTTACAATAGAAACTCCCAATCTCACTTTTAAAGACAGGGTTTTCTAACACACTCCTTTCAGGAGCATGTGTGGAGGCAAGCACATCAAGGTTACTCTTTGAGGCTGAGTAAGAGAGATTTCTCCATAGTTGTTGGTATGGGTCAATTTCTACTTTCATCAACCTCTACTTAGTAATTATTCTGCTACCTGTAGTATTGTTGGTTTAATATTACTCTAAAAAAATAGTGCACTCAATTACATATATATCTAATCTTTTAGACATAAACCTTTGACCAAATCTGGGACTAGGATTGGATCTAGATGTAGCTAGACTCCTCTCTGACAAGAAAGCAAGGGGGTCCTTTCTACACTTCATGACTCAGCGGGAGGGTCTCTCTCATAAAACTTTTCCAAGGCTTCTGTTCTATCTGCAACAAGCCACTTGTAGAAAACAACATGGAAAATGTAGGTAAAGGATGCACTTTTAAATTTCTGCTGAAAATACACTAGCAATATGACATGTTCACAGGAAAGTCCACTGGCTCGTATCTGTGTGTTTCTTTGTCTGCTTTGATGACCTGTTGTGTGTTCATTTTTTCATATGCCACCTCTTTGTGTTGTAGAGGTTAGAGTTACTTGTCCTACCACTCTATGAGTCAATAAAAGGGACTGTAGACATGGGATGGAGCGTGACTGATGCTCTCAACCTCTTACCCAAACAAACAATACTTGGTACAGGCTCCAAAGGAGGTAAAGACCTACACAGTTATAGGAAGAAAAGGAGAGAAACAAAACTTGGAAGAATAGATTGAGATGATGATCATGCGGGCCCCATACCTGACTGACCTCATGCAAATTTGGAAATTAATAGTGTCCCCAGATGATTGAGATGGTGATATTTGCGGTGATCCTAATGACTTTGATGAAGGAAATTATGAACTCTTGTTTCGCCTCAGATTCCTTTGAATGTGAGGTTAGTCCTATATTAAACCAGAATACATTCTTATTCCAGTTGGTCACCAGTGACAAGTGATAAAATTTCTGACAGATACAGGGGCGCAATGTTTAAGACCAATGCACAACACTGAGAAGGTGGCTGTGTGACCAAGACATCGGATTTAAAGTCATGAGAGTAAATGGAGCACATGTTATTTACCAAATTATGGAAGTTAATTTATGGCTCTGAGGGCAGAAGCACATGCCGCCTATTTGCTTTGCAATTAAAAGCATAATGAAAATATTTTGTGTTTTGATGTTTTGACTGGATGAAATTGGCACTTGCCAGATGGCAGCATGTGGTTCTTCAGTACAAGTACTAACCCCAGCCCTGGCAGAAATTGAAAGGCTACAGTATAAGCACTCCAAACAGTTCCTGCACTGCCCAGTTCAAAAATTACCAATATTCTGCGGTATTCCTGCCATCCCTGCTGTGGAACAAAATGGATTTTCTGATGTAATAACAGACTTGTGAAAATGGTACATTATTTCCAGAACTTCCAGTACAATTCATGGCCAGTCCAAAAGTCAGATGGGAGACAGCACCTAACGATTGTTTGTGCCTAAATGTCAATACATCTTCAGTACCCAAGATTGCAACTTATAGCCACATTGCACAAGCTGCACATTCATGGTTGGCAGTGCTAGATATTAGAGATATGTCTTTACGGTCCCCTTGTAGATGGAGGATATACTCAAATTTGCTTTTACTTGGGAAGATTAAAAAAATATATATTTAATGAACCACAGGAGTATAAACCTGGCCTTGAACACTTGCCAATTACAGATCCCTATAAATGCAGATCTATTAGCATTGCAACAACCTTTTTAAAACCATCATCTATTTTAAACGCACCTCTCCTTACTGAGGAAACACCAAAATGAGGTGTTTGATTCACTGATATCTCAGCAAAATGGCAATATATAGCTGCTGCATTAAACATTGTCACTAGCAAAACAAATAACAGAATGTGGTGAATATAGCACATAAGTAGGAGTATAAAAACTGTTTTAGCAGCGGTGTAAGTTGTTTTAGCAGCATAGAGTGGAGCAAAAAATTATATATGTAAACTCACATGCTGTGTGGGTTGGCACCACATGATGGCTCTGTCAATGGAAATCACTGAACTGAGAATCAAAGTGATCTCCAATTTGGAGAACTCAAGACTGGCAGTTGTTACTAAATACAGCCAGGAAAGCACCAATCAAGATGAGATGGGTGAAAACTCATGTGAAGGACAATAAATCAGCCTAAAACTGGAGCCAAAATGTGGATGAACTGACTAAAACAAACACAATAAAAATAAGAATTCCTTAAACCCCAAGTGGTATTAGCTTGGAGAATGGCTGCATCAAAAGTTAGGTCACAGAGGTAAAAAAGCACTCTGTGTTGCTGCACAGTGCAAGGGTTGGCTTCTAGACAGGTGTATCAGGGTTTAAGTATGCTGATACTTTTGGTCTGTGTTTGGCCCAGCCACCTGTAAAAGTTCTGTTCTTTCCCTGCCAAGTTATGAGAAAACAAGCACTGAAGAGAGAGTTCTTGTATAAACTATATTTAATTGCTGCTTTATGATTGGCTAATCGTCCTCCAAGGTCACTTGAAGGAGAAATTGAAGGCTATAGTGATGAAGTAAACCCCTAGACTCATTTGGAAAAGACCCCCCCGGGTGCAGTACGCAAGCGCAGGGAAAGCCACGCGTGCGCAGAAGAGATATTACTTGCACAATGGGAGGTGGAACTGAGGGCCTCTAGCTGGGCGGTGCTGACCGCACCTGCCTAGGTTGCAGTCACTCAGTTAATTGTATAAAAGCAGATAGCTCATTTCTGGGGAGTTGCAAGCTTCACATCAAGGACAACGTTGCCTTTGTTTTGCGGGGATGCCCACTATGTGTGAACCTGCTGAGGATGCAGCTTCTGCTATGGGTAATTCTAGGCATTTGGGGTTGGTAAGATAACTTTATAAGCAACAGCTGGGTGACTGGGGGAGTCGTATTGAGGGCTTATTTCTCTCCTCCTTCCTCTGTTTCAGATTTGTTTGTTTTGTTGGCCACCTCTTGGTAATAAATATCAGTTTTATGGTTTCAGCTTCTGTGTGTTCTGAACTCTCCCTAATACAACAGGAAAACAAGTGAAGTTATTCTCATAGAATATCTTCAATGAAAATTAAAATTACAAACAAGTCACCCTGCTAAACGATCCCCACATACCAAACAAGGAAAAACATCGTGGTTTGCATGGCAAGTTGATTACATGGGGTCGTTCAAACCCTCTGTGGGATACTGATACATCTTCACAGGAGTAGAAGGAGTCTCCAGCTTACTTACGGTGACTAAAGTACCCAAGGGCTGATGGACATCTTCAAGGACTCTTTTTTTGGTTGTCAAGTGTATCTACTCCTGATACTATCCAAAATGACAATGGCTTTCATTTCTCATACAAGGATGTGCAAGAATGGGCAAAACGAGAAGTAATTAAATGAGTATTTCACACCTCAAATTACCCCAAATCAAATTGGATGGTAGAAAGGTCTGATGGTGTATTGGAAAAGACCCTTAAGCTACACAAGGTTCAATAAGATACTCAACCTTCCAAAGTCCTTCGTCAAGTGAATAATCAGTATGGGTCCACTGTGAATCCTGTAAACTGAGCAATCTTTTCAAAAACAGAGCCCGATGTTCCACATTCTGATGAAGGAAAATTTCCAATAGAATTACAGCCATGACCTGTTATGGTAAATTTAGCACCAATTGAGACTATGCCTATGCCTGTAACTAAACTTCCACTTGCCTGGAAAAATACTGGTTGCAGTAGTATGAAACACAGAGTTAGTTCATGGTGGATTTTTCCTTCTTTCTAACAAGGTAACCTGTTAGGATTCTCCTCCAACAAAAGAAGTCTTTATTTCCCCCTGCAGCACTCTACAGGATGGCAGGTGAAAATGCTGTGTTCTTATTTTAGGAGCCAGTTCTCAAAAGATGCCTCTGCCCGAATTAAGCTGCAAACAAGACCATATGTCAAAGTCAATAGTATGGATTTTATTCAACAATAAATATGAGGGAGAGAGAGTGAGAAATAGAGGGTGGGGGGAGGGAGAGAGAAGAAGGGGGAGTGGAGAGAAGAGAGTGAGACAGAGATTAGGTAAATACATAAAGATATCACCACCACATGGATCCTGACAGCATCCTGTTGGGTCCTTCTTCTGATCTTCTTGGTGGTGATGGTCCCAACCACTTTTATACAGTTCAAACCCCTGGTATTCATGTGGATAGATGCTGTTCCCACAACTTGGGCTGGCACGTCTACAAGGACTTGCTTCCTTTCCCACAGCTTGCCATGGTGGGAATCTTGTCTGGCATTCTCACAGTCTGCAAGTGTGACTTTTTTTCAGATAGGTTACCCAGATTTGCCTTACCAGGCCTGGTTCCTATTGTTTCTAGTTTTCACTTTCTCACAGCTTATCTTACAGAAATTTCCTTCTTTGACAGTGTTTTGAGACAATTAATTGCATTCTTTAAGTCCTGTCATCATGTTAGTCCGAACTCAGACCATGCTGATTCTGCAAACCTATGATCAAAGAATCAAAGAGTGGTAGTGATCTAAAGCCCATATGAGGTGCACCAGGAGTATTGAAACACACTCTGAATAAGAGAAATTAAGATCTTTCCACCATGACAATGGATGAAAATGCAGCATTCTTAGAGAATAAATGGAGCTGGAACAAAGATGAAGTCCATGGCAAAACTCCCCAGCTTCATGAAGAGGCAAAGGAAGAAATTAAAATAGGATGATAGGATGCCAAATGATTACTGGGTCTACCCAGGAGAAGAGATTTGAGATTTCTGCATATGATGCTACATCAAACACAATAATAAAAGATATTAAAACTTTGTATCTCTGAAAGATTGGACTTGGTTCAATTTTACCCTAATATAGTTTGTTGTGTTTTACCTCTGAGATTGCCATACCATAGGACTAGCATTTAGATTTAAAATAGACATTATTGAGGCTAATAAAACCACATTCACCCCAACTCCTAGGCCTTTGATTACATCTACCTGGACTGTGGAAGACAAGAAAAACTTATCTTCACATATTTCAAAAATTGGACCTTATGTTATTAAATGCACAGGCCAACAGTAAATGTTGTTTAATCCATTATAGTCCCTTAAATGAGTGGAAATATCAATACACATCAACATCTCTGCAATCAAATCTACCTGCTCACCACTCCTGAATAAATTTATACAGTATGGTTAGCCTGAATACATGAACCAATCTGTCCAAAATTATCAAGGGGAGATATTTTGGAATACACAATGCTTCAGTATACACAATATACCCAATAATTGTACTGAGATTAAGTCACCATAGAACTGTCCTTTATCCATTAGCATATAGACTATGGGCCCAACTAACTGGGAACAACCGACAAATTGTCGATATTGGTGTATGAGTTGAATGGGAACAACAGGTGTTTATTTGTGAAAGTAATACCATTAAGTCACAAGACATTTGTCTTGACACTGAACAATATATTTGTCATTTTGACATACGCTGTGATGAAACCCCTGAGACTGTAGTTGTATATATTGGAAATGGATGTGTTTGTATGAGAACCTTTAGTGATTCGATATTTCCAGACAGCACCACTGTAGAAACATGTAATCGCCCAAATATCCATGTTTGTAATCTTATTGAATTGTGGGATTCAAGTTTTAACTCTTGAACCCCAGTCACAATTTGCTAATTGCTATAATCTAACTATAGATTGTATCAAAAGTTATTGCCTAGCCCCATTGGAATGAAACTTACATTGGTAAGAAAACTGTTGCAGCATAATGACATTAGTCAATTGCTAAAAGAATCCAGAAAAGCAAAGTATCCTGATTACCATCTATCCTGACACAGAGAAGATACACCATATCCTAGAAAGAGTGAAAAAGGACAGAGAACATAATTGGTGGGACACCATCAGCAACAAGAACTTTGAATTTAATGTTTCATCCAATTGTGATTTGTTAGTTTTAATATTATGCTTATTACTTAAAATAGTGTTATGTGCAAATGTTTTGCAAATAATGAAGCAAATGCTCCTTATTCATCATGAGGCATTCCCCTATAATATAATTAATAATAATATTTTATACTAAGAGCTATTTGCTTACTTTGAATCTGCAAGTATGCCAATATAGTATGTAATTAACATTAATTTTAGCACTTAAACTGAACAACTTATCAAATAATTGGGCTCTTACCACTGATATGACACATATTTATGACAGAGGCAGGAGGTAACTATACTATGACTTTATGAATCGATAAAGTAGATTCACTGTATTCATGGGGTAGAGTGTGACTGATGTGCTCCACTCCCTAACCAAGCTCATGATAGTTGGTACAGGCTTCAAAGGAGGTACAGTCCTGGACCTAGAACTCCTCCAGGAAACTCAAAAAGGAGCACAGTCACCCCACGAACATAAATGCATAAAAGCTTGGAATGCCAATCATATGATTAGCGAGTGGTTTTTCCAAGACTCCTATAACAAGGAAGAGAAATTTGTAGGTAAAAGGAGTTTTATGCACAGCCTTCCCATTGTATGCAATTTGACCATGAGCCAAATACCTCATCCTATACATACAACAGCCTGAGTGATCCTTCTTCGAGTTCTCATGGCGAGGCAGTGTGGCTGCATGGTGGTGATCTTGTCTGGAGCTGAGATGCCTCTCAAGTTTGCTCCTCAAGGCAGAGAGACCTTTTGTTAATGACACCTCTTTGGATAAGTCCAGTCTGAGTTGTCCCTAAATTACAGCTGGACTGCATGTCTGCTGACTCTCCTCTTGAACAGGGATGCCTCAGGACAACAGAGATGAGGAAAGAGAAATATATTTCATGCTGTGTCCCGTCTCTTGTCACTGGGTGACAGAATAGCACTGGCCTGGGAGAGAACAGACTTCTTTAGTAGTCTGGACATTTTTTCTATCTTTTTTTTTCTGTCTGAAAACCATCCTAGAATTTTACAACATGGGCCATGTAACAAAACACCCAAGGAAACTGAACTCTGAAATGATAGACTCTTCAGCAACTGGGAAATCTAGTAACAAGTTGAAATGTCTTGGAAATAACTCTTAGAACTGAACAGAAGGTTATAATTTCACTTTACAGCTGTACACATGAATGAGTGAACAGTTAATTTAGATCAATAGCACACCAACGAATTTAAGGGCAGTACTGCAAAACAGCAGTCTATAGGAATCAAGTATCATGTTTTTTAACAAGCTACCTCCTTCGTTTTATTTAATAGACATATGGGGAACATACCTTAAAAACTCCTACCAATGAGATATGTGTTTTGCCCTCTGAATGAGATTATTTTCATGCTTTTGGTTATCCATTAACATAATCTGCTACCATGGTGCTTGCGGTATGTAAAAATTCATACCAAAAGCTCCATAGGTTTTTTGCATTGCAGACCTATATGATTACTTGTTATATTCCTTATTACATGAATGCTTATTTGTTCTTTTGTGGACATATGAAATATTGCCTCAGATTTATCTTTGTCATGATCTTCAAATAGCAAGGACACATTTTCTTTGCATGAACAATATACAGTACAACACCCTGAAAAGAAAACCGCACCACTTTTTTTCTTGTGCTTGATTGTAATAACAAAAATGACTTGGCTATGTTAAGAGTGTGGGTGTTCTGGGCAGATAGATGACAAATATTGTTGGTTTGAGTCTCTCCTGAGTCCCTGGAAAAAGTCTCAATGATAAAAATTTAATGTATTTTTTTTCCCAATTGGATATATGATACTTTTTTCCCAATCTTCCACAACTCTTGAACAGATGTATATGTCTATAACAAATGAAGATCTATTTATCTAGCTGTTGTATTACTTGTCAAAATAACTTTAAAAAAACCCCACCAAAATCAAAGACAAAAGATGAGAATAAGTTGCTTAAAGTGAGGTGATTTTTGAAAAGTGCTGCAAGAAGCTTATAACAGCTTTTATGGAAACCTTCGAACATGCATGTAATTAATTCTGTTTCTTGGAAAAAACCTGAAAGAACACTTTCTTAAATTTGTTATAGCTTCCATATTTCTTGTATATAAAGTATATTGGCAGAAAAGTAGCTTTATTTTTCTAGTATTTTTTTCCAAAACAGATAGTATAATTTTTTAGTCTACTTTAGAGTCCTTCTTTTGGCTTTCTGATGAAGTGGTCAGTGATTGTATGGAAGTTAGTAATCTTTCACATACAGCTGCATTGAGAGGAGCACTTTCTCTGAAAGTATAGATATACCTGTAATGTAACAGGTCTTTTTTTTGCTGCCTCGTCAATGCAGAGAGGTGGTATCTTCAGATAAGTGTTTATAATATCTAGACTTTTAAATTACCACCTATTTCAAGTATCAGAGCTGCCACTGATGGGATTGTTTTCTTCCCATGGATGGTTGAAGGACCTAGGCTGCTAAATCAGCTTCATGGAGTTAATTATACATTTACACATTGGGATAAACATTTAATAAAGAGAAGTTACAAAATTGATTTAATCTACATGAAGAACAATAGCTGCTTCTGAAATTTCAGCCATGCTAGAGCTAAATATGACATGAGTGGTAAGGTGGAAATTCATGAGAAGGCTGAGGACAATACAGCCACCTACAAATGGTGAAATGCTATGGAGAAATTTGTGACTGTATGCTTACTGTGGCATCTTTCAAGAGGACTAATAAAATGCACTGAATCACTGCTGAGCTTAAAATTCAACCCTTATTAAATCTCTTTATAATAGATAGTGAAAAATATAGGAAAATTTGAAATTTCTCTTAGTATTATCCAACAATTGATGAAGTTATCTGCAAGCTTAACTTGTATTTTACTTAAAATACTGATGTAGTATTTATTTTCTTTTCCTGCAAACTGGTGCTAAATTAAAATTCATTCTGATACAGGCTTCACCTAGTGAGTTCCAGAGAGTTCACAGAGAAATAAAGTTTTGGGAGAAACTGTTTTTTAGAAGTGTGATTCTATGACACAAAAGACTAAATCCATTTGCTTAAATTTTGGCAATCTCTGTTCCAGAGGGAATTCACACCTTCCTAGGCATGACTTTACAGGTCTGAACTCCATTCTAATGTTTGGAATTCTTTCTCTTTGGCCCACCAGGCTTGAATTTGGTTGAAGAAATGAATAAATAAAGTCCTTAAACCAAGATAAATTTCCCTTTGGGACCATTTTACTGTGTGAAACCTATCAGGTTCCCTGTCCTTCAGAGAAATCATCTAAATGCAGAAGTCTGGACTTTAGATAGGTAAAGTGAAAGTATTTAGAGATTCCATGAAGCTCTTACAGAAATCAGTCCGAAAACAACATGGAGAAAACTATTGCAGATCTTAATTTTATTGTAATTAGATGGAAAACACAGAAAAGAGAAAGAAGAAGGATGTTGGTGATGTAGGAGGTAAAGCTTGTTTGTGATGTTGATACATATAGAGCGATAGTGCAAAGCTCATTCGTTTTGTGATGGTAGTGGTTTGGTTTCCCCCTAGCATTTCTATATCCAAAGACAAATTTCTCAGACAGAGGGAAGTTGGTCCAAAATTTTTCTGTGGATGCAGAATTTATAACTACTTTGGATAAGGACAGGTTCCTTACAAGTGTTGCTTGAAAGCAGTCTTTAATTTGACTTGTCTCCAGTGTTCTCACATGCAAAGTGGCACTGTGATAGCCATTGCCTTTCAGAGAAAGTGCCTTTAGAAAACCAAAGTAAAGGTTTTGAAGAAAGAATGTATTACCATGTCATTGTTGGTTAAGGTGTTAAATTTCAAAATTCACTAGGGATTTTTTTTGTTTGTTTTGTTTTGTTGGTTTGGGGGTTTTTTGTTTGTTTTGTTTTTGCTTAAATTAAATTTTTGTGAAAGTAGGGATATTTGAAACAATTTTAATATTTTGGGTTTTTATTATTATTTCTTTGTGAAGAATGCTGTCTGAGTCATTATTTCCAGAAGGTGATCTATTATGAAATAGAACATAAGCGTTTCTGCAAGTGCATGACTGATTGTTTTCCTCTCCAACTCATGCACTCTAACAAGAAATTTAATGGTGTTATATCATTTAGGGTTATTGTACTACACAAATTTAAAAAGCCCATTTGCTTGTGTCAGGCAGAACATTGTTTTCATGAGATCTCTAGAATACACATTGTGTCAAAGAATTGTAATTAATCTCTGCCATTGGTTCTGGATCATCAAAAGCATACTTTAGGTCTGTGTGATCCAAAGGAAATCTAGTTTGAGTATACTGAGGTCAACTAAGATTAATCTTATTCCAATGCTCTGTTAGCCCCAGTAAATGTTCATGTCAATTTATTTGGGGATGAAAAGTTGAATGTATTTTAGGAGAACCTGGTTCATCTCATTTGGATTTCTTTTGTCTTGAGGATATTTTATTTACTGCTTATTACAACAATCATGTAAGGGAGGTGTCTAATCAGCTATGTAGTTTATGTGCTGGAAGTGGTTGGTTCAAACCTTGCTTTATCCTGATCAAGTGAACATAATGGGCAATGAAAGTCATCCTCATTTTGTTCTCAAAACTTACCTGAGGACATTTGTGAAAGTGGTTTGTACATGGTTTGCTGCAACACTTATTTTTAAATATTCATCATATTTCAGTTACATCTTTAAATCATAATCTCAAGATGCATTTACAAAATATTCAGTTAGAAGATGCATATTATACACTTACCATAGACTATGTAAATTACTCATAATGTATATATGGAAAAATTTAATCTTTTAAATCAGAATAAGTTTCAATATGAGGTGACAGATTTCCAGATTTTGGTATTTGATTTACAGAACAGATTGTCTTTAACACTAGATTTGTGTAAATTACTTTGACAGGATATTTCTTTAGCTGTAATGTTCCTTTTGTGTATTTTATGTTATTCACTACAAACCTCCAAATTGCTAGCTAAAAAGCTTTTGTGACAACATTCTTTAGTCTTAAAAGATAAATTGGAATTCTGACATTTAAAGTAGAATAAGTATAAAACAGGCTTTTGCACAATGTACAGCTTCCTGAGAAATACCTTTTAGCTGTTCCCCATAAAATTTATCCCTGTAAAAATGCATGGGTAGAACATTTGTGCAGTATGCATCTCTCCAGTTAAAATGAAGTCCCACATTTTTCAGATAATTTTTTTTCTAAGTGTCTATAAATGTGTTGTGACTTGGTATGATTGGTACGATTGCATACTTCAAATACTGAAATTCTCATGGGAAAGGGGATTCTGAGGGATGACCACCTGGATGTTTGCTATTATTGAATAGTAATGCCTATAAAGAAAAGAAATGAAGAATGTATGCATTTAAGGCTCTGCCATACAATTGTTTACATAGCTCATTTAAATCAATGAGGATTTCATCTTAAGGACCTTTGTGGTTTAACAGAGCTGACGATTTCTTTGCTTCTCAGCTGCCTAGAGGAGATGATCAATGTGTAAGCCCTCAATAATAACATTTTAGAGGTGATAGTGTCATGTGTCATCTATAAATATTTTTTAAAATTTCACTTTCAGATCCTTTAGTTTGTGATTGATTCTTTGCATTTCTTGACTGTGGACAGCATCAATGTGACTTTTATTCATGCTTCCTGCTCAATAAGTCCATCACAAAGAAAACTTTAATTGCCAAAGTACAAATGCATCAATGATTAAATGCCAGAAAGGGAAAGGGGGCTATAGTTTCAGCCAGTAATATCACTGTCGAGTGTGTCATGTAAAAAAGCACCAATTCTGTATATTTCTCTGAGATGCAGCTTGTGAAAAATCACAGTTCTAAAACTGAGATTTGACAATTTTTATTAATACTGGCATTAAATAACTGAGCATAAAATTGAGTAATTAGGAAATGAAAGTGTGAAACCTGTAATCTTTTATGTTCTAGCTGGTTTTCCCTCTGGAATATACCTTGCCTGGCTGTGTTCACTGTAGCATGTGATGCTCTCTTCCCAAAATCCTTTCTTTTTAGGGGGATTTAGTAATTTAATCCTCTTTCTCCAGTTATGTTTATTTTTACACTTTTGTAGTTAAAATTTCATCTTTGCTGCTTTAAGAGCATTTTTCACTAATTTGGTAGAAGCCCCTGAGCTTCGGGTCCTAAAGTATTCTTCAGAATAGCAAGCCATGCCGATTTTGAGTGTCTTCTTACCTGAACATACTGTATTAAAATGTGTGTGGGTTCTTCCCCACCCTCTCCCCTTTACTTAAAGAATATCCTTTTGTAGTTCATCCAGTGCACCTCAATGTGATGAATAATAAATGGACACCTGTCAACCATTAACGGTATCATACATTGTAAAACTTTTGTTTCTTATGCTACGACAAGTAGTTTGCCTGAGTGTGCAGAATTTCTCCAGATAGACTTTCTTTGCTTAGTCACTTAGAAAAGTTGGCATTAACCACCTTTAGTAGAAACATACGTGTCTCTTTTAACAGAGCCACAGTTTTTTCAGAAAAACATCATCTAAGAAGCAACATGAGTAAGCTTGGCTTTACCTTGTCAGTGCCTGTAAAGAATAAAATAATTGTGTTTATCCATGTCCCCACAGCATTTCTGAAACTAAATAATGACATTCAGATGTTCGCAACCAGAACACAGTGAGAAACAGGCACCAGCAAAATGACAGTGTTGTGTTTTATCAAAACCTAGTGGTGCACCCAGGTGCTACACTCTTTTTATTGTTTACTTTGCTCTTTATTTTACTGCTCCCATCCCCTTCAATTTAAACACCTGATTTCTTTGGAAAAGCAATAATGTGGTTTTTGGGTTATTAGTGGTCTGTGCTGTGATCTTTTGTGTGCCTCTATTATATCAAGGACAACAGTACTCAGGCAAATGCATGCTTACCCATCACTTTTGTTTCATCATTCAGACCTTGATCTATCTTTCTCTTTGTTTATCACATACACCTGTCCTCATTACAGCAGATTGGAGTCAGTGGTGCTGAAATCTGACTTTTTTATCTGCACCAGCTACCTCATATGCCAAGCTCACATAATAGCATTTGAGATCCCACTGTGTCAACTCAAGACGTAAAAGAAAAACCTGCATTATCCTGGTCTGAGATTTTTATAAGCGCTTTTAGACAGATTTTCTTGTACTCGAGTTTACAGACATTCTGAAGTAACAGGCAAAGAACGTACTCACCTCAAATATAACTAAATGGTTATTCACCATGATATGCAATATATGAGGCTTACCTATTTGGGGCCAGAATGATCATCTGTGTAAAACTAATAGGAAATAGCCTATGTGTTCACCTTTCAGGTGTTAATTTCTTATTTTTTTTTCCCACCCAGTTCCTTATGAAGAATTATTGATAGAGTCAGTCACTCTTGGTGCCGTACTCTGATAAGCTTTTGTCCACACTGTAGTGAATTCAGATGATCATGAAACAAATTATGGTTTGTTTTTCATTCTGTGAGCAGTTCAGTATTTTGTGGGAAGATTTACAGTGAAAAGGTTGTATAAGAAAATTTAGCAGTCTTAGGAACGCAAAGCCAAGTTCCACAGGATGATATTAGAATGTGCTTTGCAGAGTGAGTAGCCGGGGAAAACCATGATTTTGAGGCAAGACGAGTTTGGTTGTTTTGAATCATGACATTGAGAAATTTCTTCCACGTGATCAGGAATGGAGCTAGAAAAGCTGTAGTTGTGTTTCTTAAAATGCCTTTGTAGATAACCAGAAAATGTTCTCTGAAAGATTGTCCATATCTCTTTTCTTTATGGTTCATTCAAGGTCTCTGTACATCAGCTCCATTCCAACAACTAAAGGTATCACCAAAATTTTCATAGGTCCTCTGTGATGAAGCAGATGACTAAGATCAAGTGTACTCATTAAATACAAAATTACAGATAAAAAAATATTTCCAAATACAAATAAGCATGCGGGGCCATGTCTCTCTGCCTTATCAAGGATCCTTATACTGCCTGTTAAACCATCTTTCCCTCTCAAATGTGCTGTAATTATAAATAGGTTCACAATGAATTCGCAATTCTGCACATGTAAATCATGCCACATACCATTATTTGATAGACTTGAGTAAGGTATGCATGACTGCTGGGGTGCTAAAAGATCAGGCAAGGCAGTCAGCTGCGTCTCTGAGCAATAACTGCTGTGTGTTACAGATTAACAGAGAGCAATAAATAAAAAATTCAAAATTGCTCTGAAACCTGGAGCAATACCAAAAAGGAACAGTTGTCTACCTGAAGTTAAATGCAGACAAGAGTGAAGAAGGAAAAAAAAGCCTCAATAAAAGGGGCAAGCATCCAATTAATTGTAGGTAAAATCTATATATGACTGACTGGTATGTTTGCCCCTTCTTTTGATGCCTGTCTTTGATATTAGTCTTCTCCATTACTCTCCCATTACTCCATTAAAGAAGATGCAGCTTTAAAGGAGGAATTCAGTATGTTTTATCGCTAGAGGAGTAATAGCTTATGAGATTTATCCTATCTGTGATATAAGTTCCCTGTGGGGGGAAGCATTCTGGAACTAGGGGAAACCTTGTGTGACTGGTACCCAATGCAGTTCAGTGCAGATTGTCCCTAATGATCAGAACACACACACTTTGTACCTGCTCGTTAACAATATGGACTGTTTTACATTAGTCTTCCATTTTAAATTGAAATTAATTTACTGCTTAGTAGAAAAGCCATGGAGAGAACTTTTCTGGTGCAGTGTTTTTCATTCATTATAGGCTACAAAAACCCAAAACCTCCATGATATCCTCCTGTGAGATTAGTTTTCTTCCCTACCACTCCAAAAATATGCAGGCATAGCAGCTGCATTAATGCTCCTTTAATGAGAAGGAAAAGCAGTCTGACTGGAGTTTATCGAAAAATAATTTTCATTTCATTTGACTGTTGCTTTTTATGCCCAAATTGTGTCTTAATTAACTGTGACACAGAGATTTAGCTGGTAAAATTTATTCAGATGAACTGCAGTAAACAATAAAAATGGCAGGATTGAGTGTAACATCTTGCTTTTCTACTTTTCCCTTCCCCCAAATTTCCCCTATTGTGTTCTTCTATGAAACCATTTTTAGAGAAAAAAAATTGAGACAGAAGAAGTGAGCTTTTCCATGATGAGAAAAATATTGTTGATTTTGCTGGCAGAGTAATTCACTAGCTCATTTCCATCAGCTTTTATTTCAGAGCAATTGTAAAATAAACCACTCGTAGCACAAGCTGTTAATCTCTAGTCCCCGGGGTGCAACTGCTGTTACACAGTATGGGTCATGTGCTAGCTAAAGTGTGCATTAAAAAGGTAGAAATTAATAGTAGTAGATCTGCTTCCAAGCTAAATGGTATTCAATGGGCAAAGTAATTCCCTTAATGGCTGCCACCAATAGTTTGTCCTGCACGTTTCTTTTTTATTCTTGACTTCCTCTATTAACAGAGGAAAAAACAAAAAATTCCAGTATGAAAGCAAAGTCCAAAGAAAAGTCATTCAGGACAAACCCTGTGTACTTACTGCGGTGTTCATCTGTCCTTGGCTTCCTTCTTCCCCAGCTCATTTTGTGCAAATACAAATTTAGCACTAGTTTTAATATATCAGTGTTATATTTACTGTGCGTTTAGTTACATCACCTTACTTCTTTTACCAGTCTCAAGAACTTTGGTATTAAATGTACATGTCTTCAAAAATTAGAAATTTCAAAGAAATTCAGTGATTTTCTAATAATATATTTTGTAAGAAAACTATCTGTTTTTTATTTTCTATAAAAATTGTCCACATATAAAATAATCATTGAAGCAGATCTAAAACATGAAAGTTTTAAAAATTTTCCTTCTACTAAATTCTTATTCCATTTTTTACAGCAATCCCCTAATCTTAAAGAGCAGTGAAACCCCTGACAAGAGAGTCAAACTGTGAGACAGGAAATAGAGACAAAGAATATGTCCATGAAGCTGCTTTTCTCATTGCGCATACATAAATAAATTAAAACTCAAATCTGGTTTTGGAGCACATTGAGAATCTCGGTAGCATTTTGCATATCTTTGAGAATACTGTGGTCTCAGGAATTTGTGTTTTTTGTTATGAGAATATATTCAAACTTCCTTTCCCAAAGCATGAAACATTCAGTCTAGTTCTTAGTGAAGCGAGTAGCAAAACAGCCATTGATTTCCACGTGGGAGAGGGAAGATTGGTCCCCAAATGAATTTACCACTTAATGCTAGTTTTATGTATTGTAATACAGAATAAGTTGTTCTGAATAAAATAACTCTCTCCTTCTTGCCTGCTGCACATCTCATGGTTCTGCTGAGTTGGCATGTAAGGAAGGAACGATAAAGAGGAATAATCAACTACTAGCCTACATTTACATCGACAAAAGCAGACTATTTCCCTCCTGAGGCAAAGGAGGCAGTAAGGAAAAATGTGTAGTTCTTAACTAGGCTGCTTCAGCAGCTGCTCTGTCTCTCTGCAAGGGAGATTAAGTCATCATGAGCCCTTACCTTCTATACGGAGTGACTGTTGAAGAACAATAGAGGACTTTAGAAGGGAAAAAAACAAAGAAATAATCACTAAACTCTAAACTTATGATTGTCTTTTTTTTTTTCCCCTGGCTTGTAATGGAATTTCATTGCATGCCTTTCTACAGACTATTATTTTATTCTTGGTGCCTCCTGAATAAATAGATATGTTTCTTGTAATAATGTGCATTTGGGTTTTATTTTGTAGCTTTCTCATTCTGCATCAAAAATAAAGTACCTTGAAGGAAATAGTGGTTGCTGATGTATTAGGCATTCTTTAATATTAGAAATGCAGTGCACTCTCTCTTTTCTCTAGTGAATTACAATTGTTACAGAGTTGCCTTCGAACCATTAAAAAAAAATAAAAATAATGGAAATTTATCATAAATCTTATCACCATAACACTATTCTTCTTGTTGTTTCTAAACTCCTATAGGAAAAATATTTGGAATATTATTATTACATTCGTCTACTGCTATTAAACACTTGTATAAACAATAAATATGAGTTGAGGGGAAAAAGGATACTTTATATTCAAAACTAGAATGTATTATTTAAAAATTCTGAAGTGCTGGGTGTTTTCAGCAAGTTGAAGAAGGTCTATCATTTTATTGTATATGTGTTTGACATGGTGTTTTATGTTAGTTGGACTGCTTTACTTAAACAGGACTACAGCAACTTCATACCTATGTATTATAGATACAAAGATGTTTTATTTCTCACAAGAATACACTTATGCCCTCTATATCTATTCTGAGTAGGTGTTTTTCTTTAATATGCAGGCTCTATTTCTGTGTGACTAGGAGAAATGTCAACGTTTCTTAACCTGAGAGAAGCCTTCTAAAATGATTTGCCCTTTTAAAACAATTGTATAACTAGCAACTCACACAGCTGATGTTTTTGCAGGACTATGTCAGACCAAGGTTATGGAAACTTGCTTGTGTTTAGATATAAATAAATAAATCTTTACAAATCTTGATTTTCATGAGTTTGCAGGTACTTCACTCCACCAGGCTGGTCTTTTCATGTCAGTGTATAGTAAAGTACCTGAGCATATGGGCAGCTTGCTGGGTGAGTTATATAAATTAAATATATCTGCTGTCCCACCACTAGTCTTTGTCTTGGTTTAAATGCTGAGTTATACGAGAAGCTTCAAACTCTTGCTAGCTGGATTGAATTTAATTGGAGTTCCAGGTGTTGGGCTACTCATAGGAGTTAAAATGCTTAATAAAAACTTTTTTTTATGAAGTTGAGTATGGCGAGGGCAGAAGAAAGCAAGGGTACTAAACCGTCTCTTGGAGAGGTTTACTATTGAAATTAAATACTTGAAATCTGTTTCTTCAGCACTACAAGTATGCTTTATCTAAGGATTCCCTTGTTCCAAGGGTTCAGGCTCAAGTTATTCACACCACGAGTCTTAGGTCTCAGCTGGCACCAATCCACAGGCAAAACATTCACCACAGGGAAGAGTTCGAAAGGCCAGTTCTGCCTTTCTCCTGTAATACGATGCGTTCTTATGTACCTCTCTACTTTAAGACAGTGGTGTTTTCAAGATCAAATATCAGTAGTGGCAGAGATTACAGTCTGTCCTGAATGTATTTTGTATTTCTAAGAACAGCTTGCTTGAAATATTTAGATATCTCATTTCGCCATTAATTGTTTAAAGAAACTTGACTGTCAGACCAGTGGGTATGGTCCCGTAGTCCATGATGATGAAGAATACAGAAGGTGAAGAAAAATATCAAAATTATTTATTTGGCACCCAGAAATTTAGAGTATACTTCTTATAATGTGTATATTCTCCTATTCATTGCTAAGTACTGTTAACTCAATATAGAGTTCTGAATAAGATCTGATTTCTCCATAGATACCTTTTTCAATTAATAACAAATTGCGATGGTATTCATGAATTCTTTGTTTTACAATTAAAATCCTTGGCATTATACTTTCCAATTAAAACATTTTTAATTAAATGCTTTATTTTGCACAAAGTCTACTCCAACATTTGACAGAGTAGTAGTGGTTATTTATGTCAAGCATATTTCAGTCTACAATTTCCCATATTCTTTGTTTTTGTGTTTGGTTTTCTTCATAGTTTTCTTCTTTTTTTGTTTGGTTTTGGGGGTTTGTTTGTTTTTGGGAGGGTTCTATTTATTTGTTTTTAAACTTCACTGATATTTTTGCTACCTTGATTGATTTTTCTAATTTCTTAAGATATGTATATTTCAAAATTCAGTAACAACATTTCTGTGTCTTTTAATTTCCTTGGCAAATGTGTGATTTTTTGCATGCAAAATGGGAAAGAACTCTTAGGATGTTTCTAGCGTGACCTACAAGAAAACTCGAAATCACACCAAAAACGGTCTTCTTTGTGGTATGAAGAACACAAAATGTCTCTCTGATGGAGAATAAAGACTAAGACAAATATTTTAAACTCTTTTTTATGTGTAATTTTGTATATTCTTAAATCCTGCCCACTATTAATATACATTAGCTTCATCCAATTTCTTTATTAATCTCTTAATTGCTTTTCTAATAAAAAAGTCACTTCTAGTTAGCAAGTAATGAATGATAGTTATGTTGATGAAGACTAATTCAGAATCTGCTTTGATCTTTTACTCTGTTTATGTACATGAACTTCTCTTTCAAGTACCATCTTACCAGCTACACTAAGGTAAATGTGTATCATTATTCTTTCTAGAAGAAAGAAGTGCTCCTCTAAAACAGAACATAACACATCTCCTTCCAAAAAAAAAAAAAAAAAAAAAAAAAAAAAAAACCAAACCAAAATGCCTCATTTTCTTTCTTGTGTAAATAAGTTGTCCAACAAGCCGGTGTTAATCTTTTAGTACTGAAAGCTGTCCATCCCAAAATGTATGCAACCGATTGCAAGGTTTAGACTGTTGAATAACTGTTTCTGCTAAACTGTATTGCAGTCTATGATAATAATAATATCAAATGAGCTTAGATGTATATAAATAATGTATATTGTACAAACTTCAGAGGCAGCATTGCTCTGAGTTGATATGTCAATTGAACACATCTGACACAAATTTTTTAAAAGTGTTGTTAGAGAATGTGACTTATGTTATTAATCTTTTTCCTTCTCTGCCATATCCCCCAACAAAAAGCTGCTGTTTCCAAGTATTTTTGAAATCGGTAGCATCACATACTAACAGAAGTGGTGCCTAAGATCATCAGATGGTAAATCCAAACATATTAATTACATCATTAAAGTTACATTTGGTATACCACTGAGATACATTACGATAACAATAATCTTCATGTTTAATAAGATGCACAACTAGCACATGATGCGGGAGCAGTGTACAACTGAGATTATATACTATCCTTGTGTGGGATAATTGGATTGACTCAGAAAGAATGAAGAACAGATACTGCCCTAAAACTATCACTGTCCTGGTTTTTATGTGTGTCTCTATGTACATAAGAGGGTGTGTGCATGTGTGTCTGAATATTGTCACATTCTGAAAGCCAGATAAAATATTTCAGAGAAGGCAGAGTTGCTTGGTTGCATCTGCTGGAAACAGTTTGTGCTGTGTATGAGAGCTCATGTCAGTATTGTAATTACCACAACCGAGATAAAGCCTGTGCTAAATGTCATTTTCAAACACACAAAATCAAGTACCACTAAATGATTCAGTTATGCTGAGAGTGCTTAGCTCTATGTCTGGGATAAAATCATTTGTCCTGACTGTAAAACAAATAAACAGATGCAAAACAGGAACAGACAGAAACAGCTTAGAGCAGAGGGTGGGGAAAAAAATCAGTTAATATAACCAATCAAGTGGAGAGAGAAATTTAAGAAAGACTTAATAGCAACTCCTAACAATTATACTAAACACTCTTTCTTTTGCTACACTTGATTAATAGTCATCAGAATGCAAATTTCCATCATTTTATCAAATAGCCAGGAGAGTGTTTTTTCTTAAATTAATAGCAACCTAAATATGTTAAAAGCAGCATTTTTTAACAAGTCACTTAAAGATGAGTTATGCACTATTACAAAGATTTGGGTGTTAAGACGTTATACATCATTGCTAAAATATTCCTTACTGAAGAAAATACAGGAAAGAAGTAGTTTTCCAAAGCCCCCTGCATTAAAAAAAATCAAATTTTAAAGATCCATTTAAAAAAAAAAAAGAAAAAAAGGGAAAAAATCAAGTAACTTTCTTCACATCAAGGAACTGTTTAACTGCAAGGAACAATTTTTCTCACTGGAAAAATTTTGGACAATTCCCATTGAGCTGGAAAAAGGTTTATTGACTTCAAAAGGTCACTAATGCCAGGTGACATTTACTAAATGTTTTATGTTGCAAGAGTGGAGTGTGGTGTAGCTGCCTCTGAAATACAGTCACAAGCTGAGAAGTTACTCTAGCTCATGACACAGTGTAATACAATACAGAGAACTGAGCTTGGCTTCCAAAACCCGTGTAAAGGAACTGATATGATGTCATGTTAAAGGTAACATGCCCTTTCTCCCCGCTATTGCTGCTCTGTTCTTGATCTAGATGTGATCCAGTGATTAAAGCTGGAAAAGGTGATGTCTGTATCACCTGTAGGATTTCTTGCATTGTACTTCCAGCTGCAGAGGTCTTGGTGGCTGAAAGCCTGGCAGAAGCCTAAGCTCAGTATCCATTGTATTTTATTTAGTGTCTTTGAAATACCAGCTTTAATTATTTCCTGTTTCAGCTTTATTGTAGAAGGGAGAAGAAAGTCTTGCTTTTCTTTCACCTTTTTGTTTAATAGGCAGGAAAGGATGTGTTCTCCCTCTCTGAAGAGTTTACAGCCTATTTCTTTCAAACACCTGATCATTTGCAGTCCCTGAGTGCTGACTCTCATGTAACTAATACGTAATACCATGCTGTTATGCCAAGAAGGATACTAGTGCTGAATGGTGTGTTATTAGTACCAGCAGAACTTCAGAGGGAATGGAGGAAAAGGACATGCAAAAAGAGGCCATGGCCAAGAAATATTAGCATCTAAAGTGGAAGGTAGTCAAACCCTTTTTCTAAATGGTTCTCTTAGTCCTTCTAAACATTCTGTCTGTTAATGAATGCAGAAAAATCCATGCCACCTGTGTCACTCGTGTTATATATATATATATATATAAAACTTATGGTACATATGTACTATGATGATTGAATAACTGAATTACAAATTATTCTCATATTTTACCCGGTATGCAAATCAAACCTGGAATGGAGCGGAGCAAGACGACAAAACACAAAATACACAAAAGATTACAGAATTATATTTTACAGAAGTTAGCAGTAACAAACTTGACAAGACCATATTATAGTTTTTTAGAACATGTTGATTTTGTCAAACATATCAGATATTAATAATAATAAAATAATAGATTTCCTGTAGTTTTCTTTGCATTGCAGGAAATCTGTTGTTGCTCAAGTAAACTAAATTACTCTTATTGTTTATATAAAAAATACAACCTTATTTTTATAGAAAGGCAGAATTCTCAGGTAATAATGATTTAGCATCAAGATAAAATATTGAGATTTTTTCTTTTTCAAGTATGTTAATGAAATTTTGTTTACATAGGGATCTTATTTTGCAAAGGTCAGTGGCAAACTGTTTCAGAGGAGACAGTATTTACAGAGGGTTTGGTATCTGAAAGGCCTGTCCACATGGCCAGATCCATCTAACTGCACTATATACTGCTTTCAGTCAACAGCACATGCAGATACATCAGCAAATTTGTCTCTGCTGGGTATGTCCATCATGGGATTTTTGTCTTCGGCACATCATGGACTTTCTTGGGGCAACCATTCAAAAGCCAGCAGATGTTCTGGGATCTGGGTGAAGTGTGCGAGTTTTTCATAAAATTATAGAATCATAGAATAGATTAGGTTGGAAGGAACCTGAGGCATCATTTAATTACAGCCTTCACATCACAGGCAAGGACACCTTACAGTAGTCCAGGTTGCTCAGAGCCTCATTCAGTCTGGCCTTGAACCTTCCAGGGATGGTGCAGCCACAACTTCTCTGGGCAAATTGTTCCAGTGACTCACCACTGTCACAGCAAAGAATTTCTTCCTAGTACGTAATCTAAAGCTAATGTATTTCAGTTTGAAGCCACTACCTCTTCTCCTGTCATCATATGCTTTTGTAAACAATCTCTCTCTTGTAAGCTCTCTTCAGATACTGTAAGGCATCAATTAGGTTTGAAACCTTGTCTTTTCCGGGCTGAACAATCCCAGTTCTCTCAGTCTTTCTTCATAGGAGATGTGCTCCACCTCTTTAATCATCTTAATGGCCCTTCTCTGGACTTGTTCCAACAGGTCTATGCCCTTCCTGTGCTAAGGACCCCAGAGGTGGACACAGTATTTAAGGCGGGTTCTCACTAGAGTGGAGTTGTTCCTCTGATGTTCTATGAACTGTTTTCTGTAGGTATGAAAGCAGAATTTCAGATTATGTTGTTAAATATATTGAAGATGTAGCTCTGTTACCATCAACAGAAACAGAGGCTTGTAAGTGTGCCGTTGTTTCATGCCAGGTTTGCAGTTCATCAGGTGCACTACTGGCATGTTTTTGCTGAAATTTGGAAAGCAGCACAAGCAGCTGCCTTGCCAGTCATACCAGGAGTGGGAGCAAAAAAGAAGACAATGTGAATTGGCATTTCCTTGGATCAGATATGTACTGTGTAAAGCCACTTCTGAGCTCCTGCAGCACATGCTGACTAATGAGAAATTATTGAGCTAGAGGGCTTTGCTGACCAGTACTTGCTGCAAGATGTTGTGATGGCAAGTGACACTTTTCTGGGGATGTGACACTTTTCTTGGCTTCTGTGGCAGCGTTTTAATAGCAGAGGATTGTTTTGCTCAGGTTGTTTACCCTGATAATTAATTGTAGGTGAGGTCTGATAGTAAAATCATGTTTCGTAGCCCAGAAGGGATGAGGGTTAGTCATACATTTACACATGGAATGAGATTTGGGGAAACATTTTCAGACATTCTGCAGTGGCCTTCCATTGCATGGGTGGAAATAAAGATTTCATTGCAATGTGTCAGAGTTGACAAGTATATAATTCGCAAGATATGAAGATATGAAAAGATGTTCTATACCTATGGAAATTGAGAATTTTAAATCTATTTAAATATTAAGCATGTGAAGAGAGACTCACTTTCACAAACCATGAAAGTGAACTTCATCAGGACTGAAATTTGTTCTTGTTCTAGATGTCCTTGCTTATCATATCTAGCTATATTTTGGCTTAGAATGTAGATTTTGCCTTATGAAAAGATTAGGGTCTGTTTTATTTTAAAAATGCATGCTAATTTGCACAATAACTAAAATAATGAGAAGTGTAGAAACATTTTCTGATTAATGAGACTAGGTGAGAAAACACCAAGAGCAAAAATTTTGTTCTGCTGACATGTGATCAGGTTGATTTTGTGTTTCTATTTCAAGATTAAAACTTTTGTGCTAAAACTGAAATCAAGTTAGTTTCACAAGGGTTGCATATGGTGTTATGTACAGACATTCCGAAGTACAAAGTGTTTTGGGAAATTACCTGAAATATAAATGAATTTTAAGAAATTCAGAATAATTCTCTTGCATTATTTCACATAGCATTCAGAAAACTCATAAAATCATACAGCACTTTGTGAAATGTTTAAGAAATTGCAGTATATTTCTTTTTAGAAACTGTCCTACATTTAAGAAGCATGGTTTTCATGAAGTTACACTTGTTTTTTAAATCACATTTTAGATCATTCAATTATACTTCCAAAAAATTAATTTTACTTTTTAAAATAGGAAGGGAAATTATATCAAGCTATGCTAAAGTGTGATATTTGAATCAGCAACAAGAAAAGTGCAGAAACAGAGCTCAATACAGTGAAGCAGTGTTGTAAGGCCAATCCCATATTGCATAGTCATGACTGCCCTACTCTTTTCTAACAGTGCTGTGTGCAAGTTTTTGGACTACCACTTTACAAACGAGTGCAACTTCAGTCCCTCAACCTCGCCTGTTGCCTGACTGCAAATCTGTAAAGTAGTATTTTATGTTCACGTGCTTTAGACATAAGAACAACTGTGGCTCCAGCACATTTTCAAGTAAAACAATCTGCCTGTTCATGATCTTTACATTTCCTTGCTTGTTCTTTATTCTTTTTAACTTGCAGTGAAACCCTGTCCTTCCCCTTCCTGTCAGCCCGAGAAATTTCTTTTTTTGTTAAGACTGCTCAGGGTTTCTTAAGGTATCTTCTTTTCTTCGATATTCTTTTTTCCCTCTCTTCTGTTGCATTTGCCAGGCACCAAGAGATAGCTGAAGCTCCAATCCTGAAAGCAAGTCAGCCCAGTTTCATTGAGACTGGGAAGTGAGAAGAGGAGCAGGCAATTACTGGTTTTTGTTCAGTTGCCATGGTACCAAATGGAAAATATTTTCCATTTCAGTTTTGAGATCCTGCCATCTGAGACTGTTCTCAGGGTTGGCAAGTGATAGGCTATGCCTTGGAGAGCTTTCTCTTTTATTTTCTGTAGTTCTGGGATGATTTGGTTATATGCAGTACACAGCAGTATGTGATTGCTTTGCAAGTCTGAGGATCAAGATGTTGTACATGGCTTTGAGAGGACGATAAATTAGCAGAGAGTGGAGGGAGAGGGATAAAGACGATCAGGGAAAACTAACTGCTCATGAAGAACAGGAGCAGGTTAGTGGTAGTTCTGGCTCTGCCCCTGGTACTTGTTACATTGGAGGGTGTATCATTGCTTTGCTTGTATGAAAAGTAAACGTGTCCATTTGAGAAAGCAGAGGCCAGCCTGGGGAGCCTTGAAGCCCATTACTAACATATTTCAGATGAGCCAGTTACCAGAACAGTCCCTCGGGAGATGCAGCAGAGCTGAAAGGCAGTAGCTCCTTGTGCAGAAATGAGAGAGGGCAGTCTGACCTACAAATATTAAACCTGAAATAGAACATATTTTCAGTAATAAATTTTATCTTATATCCATTGTAAACATGTACAAAGCTCACTGTAAATATTTTGTAAAATTTATTTGGAATTTTCAGCCACATTCTGACTTTATCATATTATCCCTATGCATCTTCATGTGATATACATGTTTATCCTGAAAAAATATTTCCTCAAAGGAATTATATTCTCTTCTGCTGTCCTTCTGTCCATAAGCAGCATCAATAAAATAATAAAGGTAACATCTCTTCCAGGATTTTAAAACAATGGTTAACTTCTTCTCGTCCCAAACCGCAGCTAAACAAATGCAAACCTGGTGCTTTAAAATTTTAGCACTTACAGGAATATATTGCTCAAGCATTAAGGTAAGCTAATATGGATATTTTACAGTTTGTATAGTATTCAAAAACATATAAAAAGATTAGGTTTTATTACTTGCTTTGCTCTGACAAGCAGTATCATGGAATAAACAACATAAATATTTGAGTGTGTGTCATGGCATTTTTTTCGAAATTCCCTAGGAGATTTGGACTTGTAATGAACAAAATACACAGAGAGTAGGTGGTAGCCTGGTTAGCAATGGAGTCCATACACACTCTCAAAGAAACCATGTACTTTACAATTTTTCCTCCTGCTTTCTAGTTCTCACTTTTAATGAGGGTGTGAAATAAAGAACTAGGGAAAGACATCTCAGTCTGTTAGCAAAATAAACGAAGTTGTCAGCAAAATAAACACACTATGGGTATACTGATTACTGAACACTAAGTATTAAAATGATTTAGTCACAGCAAAAGCACTTTAGACTGTGGTTTTTCTTTGGAGTTTTTTGATGATGTGTCTAATACAGACATGTGGACCATTCCTGACTTCTTTACTTGGAAAAGAGCTGATTTATGGAATAGAGCTGAGTCCTTTTGCTCCTGGTTCTCTGAATTGTGGCAAATATCAGAGATCTAAACCAAGATTCTTCTGTCATAGCCGAGGAATGGCACAGCTAAGAAATATTTTATTTTGCTTTCCTTCAAGACTCTTTTGAGTGTCTTCCTATTTATTCAGTCCATCCTGGTGTGATCTGTTTTTAATATTAATTTGGAGTTTGATTCATCAGGTGGTGTATTCTGGTGCTTTGTCTTGCACATTTACTTGGTGGGGTACACAGTTTTGTCAGATAACAACAGTAAGTCAGTTTATGACTGCAGAGCAGTAGTAGGGGCACAACAAGGCTGGCAGACTACAGAATTACTCAAATTCACAGTTGATGAGTGCAGTGTGAAGCATAGGTCCTACTCTCCTCTGAATTTAGGGCACACTACACTTTGCTGATTTTCAAAGACATGTATGCCAGAGAACTGTCAAACCAATATTTGTCCTACTACTAGGTTGTTGTGGTTCACTTCAGGAAACCCAATAAGCTTAGAGTGTTACTTAAAGGGGACAAATCTCAAGTGAAAAAATTTTGTAGTCTCCCCTTTATATTGAGCAGTGCTCAAAACTGAACCTTTAACATTTATACCCAGTACTGTGGAGCTGAATGCTGGAAACTGTCCTACTGAAGAGCTATGTTTTCATATCATATATTAGCATGTGTCTATACCACAATATTATGTGCAGCAATCTAAAAATAGAACAAGCTCATCTGTTGTCTGTTATTATAAAATACTTTAGGAATGATTACGAAATAAATTGTTTGCCTAATTACTGGGGCCGTTTGGAATTTCATGTAAGTGAAAAAATAACTCTTCAAGAAAAAGAAATGCTGATAAAAATACTGATAAAACTGGGTTAAACCATCTGATAAGGAGCTTCCCAAGCCCTGTCAACTGAACCAAATTGAGATGGTGGTCAGCCTCCCCGACCCAGGAAAAACACATGTGGCCACAGGACAAAGACCATATGGCTGCCCTTCTGCATGGTTTGCCTTGTCCATGCCTGGAAAACCTGGCAGGAGTGTTTGGAGATTCAGCAGTGTCAGGAAATGGCAGATAGCTGGGATTTTACACCGCAGACACGTGTGTGGCACTGGAGTGAGGCTGCAGTGCTGGTACAGGCAGCCGGAGCAGGGCTGCAGACCCCACAGGAGACTGGAAGGACCCACAAGACACCTGCTAGATCCAGCAATGAGATTTGGTTGTTGCAGTTTCGATGTTCATTGGTCAAGGTGGTGGTGGAAGCCTGAGTGGTGAGGGAAGACCTGAAACTGAGAGTTATATACACTCAGGTTCAGGTGGGAATGCCTCTGGTACCTCTCCTGGGGCAGGGAGCTTTTCATCAGATAATGTAATAATGTGAGTCACCTGATACTTTGGGAGTCTTGGATGCCTTCTAAGATGTTGCAGCTGTCTTCTATGTCTGTACAGCTGAGTCCATTATGGACCATTATGGCTCATCAACAAGAGAGGAATACCTTCGGGCCAGGGGTGAATGTTCTAGGGAGTTATGACAGCTGAGTCATCTGTGTAAGGAAAAAGAAACACTAGCCCAGCTCTGCTTCTTTCCTTATTTTGTCTAACACCCAGTTGTAGTCTGAGGTGTTGGATGTGCACAGCCTTCAGGACCTGGCCTGGGTGGCCACTCTGCACACTGTTAGCAAAGCACGGGACTGACTGAGCCATTAGCACCAATAGCCCAGTCTCTCATAGCACGTGGGTGGTCACTGTAGGTTGTTGAATGTTTCAGTCATTAATCCCTAGCTATTCAGCCTCTTTAAAGAAGGCAAAATACTGAAAAACCAAAAAGGCATATTTGGAGAAAAGAAAGGGTGGATACCAGAATTTTTGTGTTACCCGGGACACCAAGGCACAAAACAGACAAAGGTGATCCAGTTGCACAGTTGATAGCTGCTAATACTCAACAGATGTATTCTCTAACCCGAGATTTCTTAATAAAACTCATTTTCACAAGGATCCTTTATCTGCTGCACGCTTTTCTGACATCCCCATGGCCTACAGGATTAATGGCAACTGCTAGGATTTCATATTGTTTTGCCAATAGGTGTCCAAAAGTAATATTTTTCTAAAAATAATTAATGAGAAATTAAATAGTAAAATTATTTTCTTAAAATAAAACTAAATAAAATACTGCAGTAAGTTTAATCAGAATGCTAATGTCAAAAGTGCAAGGATGATCGACCTGCAGAGGATACGTGCATCTAATGGGATTGTGAACAGTGCATTGCTTAATCTGCAAAAATATCAATGCAGGTGGACTGGACAAACTGACCAGATTATCTTTCTGTTTACCATAATGCCTAGACTTCAGAACCACTTTATCAAAGTCAGGGAAGTCTTATTTCAGTCATATTTATGAATTAGTCAACAGAACTAGCTCTTTCTTCCTCAGTTAAAAGAACTGCTTGACAGGATGAAAGATTTTAAGAGTTGATCTCTCTGAAAAAGGAACTTTGATAAGTTTTGACAAAGTTTGTGTTGCTTGATATCAAAATACTCTGTCATGTTGTGATTCTTATTCTTTTGTTATGTACTAAGTCATGCAAACTTCGGCATGTATTTCTTAACATGTTTGTCACAAAAAACGTAAGCGTGTTGAGGTCTCTCTAGGTGAAAACAAACCCTGTCAATGAAACTAACTGTCTGTCCTAATTAGTCTGTCAAAAATCAACACTGACCGGTCCCTGCGAATGTGGTTTGGGTTTTTTTCATTTTTTATTTTATTTTTAATAAAAACTAATATTTGTGGTTTTTCCTCTTTTTAAATGTGCTGTGTTCCACTTTAAAAGAAATTGCACAAGTGTAAACTTGTTGCAATCTTTATCAGTTCTTAAACATTAAACTTGTTGCAATCTTTATCAGTTCTTAAACATTATTTGTATGTGGAAACAGGTGCTCCTCCTGTGGCTGTAGTGTAGCACAGAGATTGCCCAAGTATAACGTACTCAGGAACACAGATCCCATCCTTGTCAGGGAATTGGCAGAGGTTCAATAGGGAGACACAATTTAGGAAGAGTCCTGGTGTCCTTGGATTAGCAGGTAGAGGTTATAAATTGAAGGTGATATGCTTGGCCAAGAAGAAGGAGAGTAGAAAACTTCTTGGAGGAGAGCCCAGACAGAACCTACCCATCTGGTTTATACATAGGATAACAGCAGGGACAAAGCAGTAAGACTTCATTATTTCGTTATTATGTGAAAATATTACTGATATCAAAAGAATTTTTAGTAAGCAGTTACACCAGAATAATAACAGAGGATTTTGATCATGAAAAATTATGTAAGAATAGGTAAATAAACTGTATTTTTATGGAGGATACATTTCTAGTAAAAAACAATCATAGGCTAGCTGTAATTAAAATGATGAAAAATGCTGAAGATCTCTCTCCATCTGAGAAGAAAGCCAAACAAGGAAGAAGAATGTAAAATGGCTATTTCTCAATTCAATTTTCAAGTTTTAAATACAGGCAGGTATATTTTGATATTGTTTTCTGTTCCTTTCAGAACAGAGATTGAGTGCATTTGCGAGGAAATGCTGTGGTGTGACTCAGGCTACTGAGTTTACTCAGGAGCTATTTTTTAAAATCTGGAGATGGTGATGTTAGATAACATCTTCTCACATTTCCTTTGGGTCCATAGCAAATTTTGCTGGCCTCTGTTGACTGACAATAATCATATCTAGTTATGTAAGATTCATAATCGGAAATGCGAGAAAGAGCAAAGATTTGCCACAAGCAGCATCTGCCCCTCCAAGATTTTTGTAGCCTCCACAGGGAAAGGGCCAACTTGTGCAGCATACAGAGCAGAGGTAATATGACTGCAGCTCTTCTGGCCTGGAGGCAAGGGCTCAGTGGAAGGATTTATAAAGTGGCATATTTTGTAACTACATTCACTACAGTGAATTTGCACCTGCAATTCCTAGATCTCGGTGTTTAAATGCCAAATTATAACAAATATACTTATTGTTGAAAAACTGTAATTTAAAAGAAATAGAGAAAATACATAATTAGAGATACTAAGGACACCCTTCTCAGCTGCCCTAATTGCATAAACTCCTTCTTTCATGTGTTTATAAAAACAAAATGACAGTTACTGTTCGTATCAGCAGACTAACAGGGATTGACCAATGCTTAGGTTTACCTCCAGAGCCTACATACTGCCAGGGCTCAGCAGTTAATCGCTTGCCTTATCAGGCATCTCATCACAGCCTAATTACAACCAGGCCTGTTGTGGGTCTTGATTTGATAAGATTTCTTGGAGTGACAATTTGCAGAACACACCATCAATGAGTCAAAAGTAGGTTACCAGAGACAATGGTACTCTTTCTGTGGTGTCTAGCAGCAGATCAGTTGCATTCTCAACAATGGGGAAGGCACAACCCTGTCGCAGGTATTTTCAGGGAGAAGAACTGTTTTCTCCTATTCTAGGTGTGATTTATAGGTATTAGGCCATAGAAAATTTTTCTTATCCTTCTTTTGCCCAGTCTTTTTCACAAGGCACGTTTTAAGAGTGTGGTGGTTTGAGACCCCTAAAATCCAATTCCTGAGTCCAAGACCCCCTCCCACATCTCACCCCAGTGTGATATGGGTTTTCCAGACACAACACAAGACTCAATATGGGGGGAAGGGAATTATATTACAATCACTACACAAATAAATATTATAATACATTATATATACAATCCTAATTATCTTTCCTATGATAAAGCAGTATTTACAACGGATCAAATATCTTCTCCCTCCAATAAAAGTCCAGAAGGGAAGAAGGAAAAGATCTTTTCCACATTTAGGTCAGCAGCCTCTCTTCTTCCATGCAGCAGCTGTAGCTGAATCTCTTTCCATTACACACAAGGGGGGGGTCTCCTCTCTCCTCTCTCGGCCCTTCAACTCCAAGTGAGGGTCTCTCTCTCCCGTGGGCTGCAGTAACCAGGACAAAGGTTCCTTTCATCACCTCGTATCACGAAGTGCAGGGGTCTTCATGATGGTCCCTTTCCTCAGGGAATTTACCCCTGAATCAGAACGTCTCGGGCAGCTTTCAGTTGAAAGTCTTTGCCTCAAGAATTCTATCAGAGCTCCTGTGCTCTGCCTCAGACTGCCAGCTTGGCAGCAGCAGGGCAGAGGCCCAAGGTCACACCCTCTGTATTCCATCTGGCCATCCCAGTCCAGCTTCCAGGACGTCTTGAGCTTCTCAGCTCCTCTCTCTGGTACTGCTGCATTCCAAGACTCCCCTCAAGTAGGGGTCCACCACCTCCTCCTAGGAGGGGTCTCAGAAAGGTTTGGGGGATTTTTGATTCATTTCTTACCCCAAAACTCTCTCTGTAGAGCTTAGTCCTACTCTGTTGCCAGCTCTCTCTCTCTCTCTCTCTCTCTCTCTCTCTCTCTCTCTCTCTCTCTTTCTCCTTCAGACATCTCTCTGTGTCTTCCTGCTTGGCTGCATGCCAGCTTTGCTACTTCTTCTTATCTCTTTTGGTTTTTTGCCCCATTTCTCCACTCAGTGCTGTTTCTGCCACTGCTCCTGCTGCTGCTCACAGTGGAGAAACTTCCCTGAGCACTTAGCTACAGAACTCAATCCAATTTAACACTGTTTCTGAGTGTCTGCAGCCCCCCAGCTGGGGCTGGTGGAACCTGGGCCCCCAGAGGGGTTCCTGGCTCTCTCTGTCTCCTCGTGGTCTCAGAACATGGCCACTTCTTCTCCAACTACATCATCATCCTTCTTTTCCGGTCTGGTGTGATATGTTTAAATTTTGCAGGAGTGCTGATTGGGTCAACACCAAGAGAGAGACCACCCCCTTGGGGGTTACCATTCTTTTTAACTCCAGGGGGAAAAACACTCCTTTTTTTTTTCCACCACAAAGAGCAAGAGTGAAGAGGGTAATTTCTGTGCTTCTGGTGGGGCAGCAGGTACTGTGTTATGCATGTAAAGAGCAATAGCAAATGTAAATGTAACTGGAATTGTTTGACAAACTACTTCTGAGAAAAGACATTAAGTGAACAGAAAAAAACCTGAAGAAATTTGAAAAACTCATTATAGTTTGTAATCACAAATTATCTTTGATAGAGATTTGTGGTGATTTCATTTTTTAATTTGATACAAATAGTTTTAAAAAAGGAAAAAGGAAATGTGATACTCTCTGTCTTTCATTAATGTACAGAGATTTTTCTATAAAAAATGAAAATCCATCTCTCTTAAGTGTGGTACTTAGCACTGTGTGTCAAATAATGCAAATGTCCACTATAGTAAGAATTTAGAAAAATAAGGCTTTTGCTAGATAGATTAAAATACAGAGATATAAGTTAAAATAACTGGATATTGCAATGAAGTCGCTAGCACTACAAGGGACAGTGATTTACTATAATAAAGAAGGAGACATCAGCTCTTATTTCATATACACTGATTTTTTTTTATTGAGATGATTGACTTGGAAAAGCAGGAGACCTATGTTTATTTCCTGATTCAATTATCTGGATGGCACTAAGTATGTTCATTCATTCATTCATTCATTTGTTCATCCAAAGAGACACTGTCAACATATTCTGTGGGCATCAGGTCATATAGTAATGGATGCCAAATACAAATTTCTGTCTACACATTCAGTTCCAGTCATCTATATGTACTTAACAAGGCTTGAGATTTTACTATGGACAATGATGTGCTTGTGACCAATTGAGTGCAGCTCTTGGATATACCCCAGGTACAAGAGTGAGCATTCTGTAGCATCCTTAATGCTTCTGGAAGAGAGACTGCTATCAGAGGAAAATAAAATATCTTCCAGCACCTGAATTTTAGAGCTAATTCTTGATTAATTAATTAATTCTCAAAAATTTGAATATAACTGTAGGTCTCTGTGTTATGCAAAGTGTTTCAATGTGAGTTGCTATTTGATAGTATAAAGATGAATGTAAAAGGAAGGGGTAGGGATGCTAGAAGTGTTTGCTAATGAGAATCCTTTGCATACAACAATAGAAAATATCCAAATCTAGAATCTTTATGACACTGGACATCACTGATTATTACACACACTTATTTTTTTCACACTGTCAGTGGGGGTGAGGCTATTGTTTTTCATTATGTTAATACTGTGATACCTGTGCATTAGTCCTCATTACACAGACACTATACATATGTTTAGTAAGGAAACAAGGTCAATCTAGTTTCTGGTCACCCCCCTCCTAGATTTATAACAAAGATTTTCCTATCAATGGTGGTTTTGTTTTAACAAACAAAATCCTGTATATCAGCTAAAAGATTCTCCACAGTTGTAATTCTCATAAAAATGCGAGTTTTAGAGCTCAGGTGGGCAATCATGACAAGGGTATGTCTGTCCGAGCAATGGCACAGGAACCATGTTAGCCTAAAAATGACTTGTGGCAAATGTTATGCTGGGTTCCAACAAGTGTTATGGTGTGGTGTCTGACCATTTTGGATGACAGATACCACGCTAGTCTTCAGATAATCAAGAGGGAGCAAAGAAGTTGAAATGACTCAGTGGTTCATGACATTCTTGTCATCAAAAAATATGCTCTCTGTTATCTCGTCCACTCTCACCAAAAGATAAGCTTATCCTTTGTTGTGGTTTAGAAAGAGAAGACTTCATATTTAAGGTTTTTTAGTACACAACAGTTTGCATTCTTATTAGTGGCAGGGTTTGTTTCACTACTAAATAGCTTTTCATAATTATATGAGTTCAATAAATAATTTCAGATGACAATTTGTTCCTTTATGCTGACTATTCTGAAACTCTGCATCCAGATGGTGGCCAGTCACTAGTGGTGTCTCCCAGGGATCAGTGTTGGGCCCAGTTCTGTTTAATATCTTTATTGATGATTTAGATGAGGAGATTGAGTTCACCATTAGCAAATTTGCAGATGACACCAAGCTGGGGGAGAGTGTCGATCAGCTGGAAGGCAGGAGGGCTCTGCACAGGGACCTGGATAGATTGGAGAGCTGGGCTGATTCCAGTGGGATGAGGTTCAACAAGGCCAAGTGCCGGGTCCTGCACTTTGGCCACAACAACCCCCTGCAGCACTACAGGCTGGGCACAGAGTGGCTGGAGAGCAGCCAGGCAGAAAGGGACCTGGGAGTTTGGATTGTCTGGAACCTGAATATAAGCCAGCAGTGTGCCCAGGTGGCCAAGAAGGCCAATGGCATCCTGGCCTGGCTCAGGAAGAGTGTGGCCAGCAGGACCAGGGAAGTGATTCTTGCCCTGTACTCAGAGCTGGTGAGGCCACACCTCGAGTGCTGTGTCCAGTTCTGGAAGTTCAGGAAGGATATTGAGGTGCTGGAGCAGGTCCAGAGAAGAGCAACGAGGCTGATGAAGAGACTTGAGCACAAGTCCTATGAGGAGAGGCTGAGAAAGCTGGGGTTGTTCAGCCTGGAAAAAAGGAGTCTCACGGGAGACCTCATCACTTTCTACAACTCCCTGACAGGAGGTTGTAGCCAGGTGGGAATTGGTCTCTTCTCCGAGGCAGCTCTCAGTAAGACAAGAGGGCATGGTCTTAAGCTGTGCCAGGGGAGGTTTAGGTTAGATATTAGGAAGAAATTCTTTACAGAAAGGACAATCAGACACTGGAATGGGCTGCTCAGGGAAGTGATGGATTCTCCATCCCTGGAGATTTTTAAGGTGAGACTGGATGTGGCACTTAGTGCCATGGTCTAGTTACCACGGTGGTAGTGGATCAAGGATTGGACTTGATGATCTCAGAGGTCCCTTCCAACCCAGCTGATTCTATGATTCTGAAACTCATGTCCTAGATTCTTATCAGAAGAAGAATGTATGTATTTTAACCATGCACAAGAGAGCAGTGATGGTGGAAACTGATTTGCTACTGTGCCGAAACCAAGCTGTCATGGTTTGAGAGCTCCAAAATCCAATTCTCTAGTCCAAGCCCCCTCCCACATCTCAACCCAGTGTGAGGTGGGTTTTCCAGACACCACACAAGACTCAAAAATGGGGGAAGGGAATGTATATTACAATGACTGTACGAAATAAATACTACAATACATTATATACAACCTTAACTACCTCTACCATGACAAAATAGTATTTACAATGGGTCAAATCTCTTCTCCCTTCCAAATAAAAGTCCAGGAGGGAAGAAGGAAAAGACCCTTTCTACTTTCACAGCAGCAGTCTCTAAGGCAGCAGGCTCTCTTCTTCTCATGCAGCATCTGTAGCTGGATCTCTGCCAGTACACACCAGGGTGTATCCAAGCCCTCGTGGTCCTTCGTCTCCAAGCGAGGGTCTTCTCTTCCGTGGACTGTGTAGCAGGGACAAAACTTGCTTCACCACGTCATATCATGGGGTGTAAGACTCCCATGAAGGTCCCTTCCTCAGGGGATTCACCCCTGAGTCAGAACGTCTCGGGCAGCTTTCAGTTGAAGGCCTTTGCCTCAAGAGTTCTATCAGAGCTTCTGTGCCCTGATCTCAGGCTGCTAGCTTAGCTTGGCAGCAGCGGCGAGGGGGACCAAGGTCACCCCCTCTGCATTCTTTCTCTGAGCTTTTCAGCTCCTTTCTGCAATGCTGTAGCACTCCAAGACTCTCTTCTAAGTAAGAGTCCATCATCCTCCTCTTTGGAGTTCTCAGAGGGGTTTGGGGACTTTTTCAGTTCTTACCCAAACACTCTCTCTCTCTGTAGAGCTTAGTCTTGCTCTGTCTGCTGCTGGCTCTCTTTCAGCTCTCTCAGGCAACTCTGTGTCTTCCTGCTTGGTTGCATGTTTGTTTGCTGCTTCTTCAGTTCTTATCTCCTTCCGGCTCTCTGCCACCGTTTCTCTGTACGCTGTTCCTGCTGCTGCTCTGTCTGCCCACTCACGGTGGAGAAGACTCCTTCAGCTTTCTAGCTACAGGTACTTAGCCCAGTTTTACACTGTTCCAAGTCCCTGCAGCCCCCCTGCTGGGGGCTGGGGCAGGGGGCCAGAGCCCCCCATGGGGGCTCCTGCCCTTTCTCCTCGTGGCTCTACAACATGGCCACCTCTCCAACAACAACTACAACTACCTTTCTTCTCTTCCATTCTGCTTGTGATATGTTTATATTTTGCAGAAGCGCTCATTGGGTAAAACCTCAAGGGTCACCACCCCCTGGGGTTTTACCATTTTATAACTTCAGGGGGAAAACTGTTTCCCCCCACCACACAAGCTAAGAAACAAACCTGGAACTGTATTCTCTCCTCAGATTTCCTTGAGGAAACGATCCAATGACTCATTCTGAAAGTGGCGGGAGATGCATGTGGGGGGACGTTGGGGTGTCAATGGGTGTGGAGCTACAAACCATCTCATCTTTAAGCTCTCATACCATTGTGCTTAGTTAAGTTCTCAATGACTCATAGATGACAAAATGATTCACCAGGTCTTTCGCCAAAAGTAGCACGTACATCACAATTAAGTCTGAGTAACTGTGAGATATGCAGTTGACAACTAGTTTTATTTAATCAGGAAATGATAATTTTTGCACGAATTGCATAAAACTTGAAAATTCTCATAAGTGCTTTTTTGTTTAATTTTTGTGTCAACTCTTAATTCTGTGCTGATAGTTCCAAAACCTAATTCCAATTGCCATTGAATAGCTTACTACTGTCTCTCCATTCCAATACTGTGTGAAACTACCTTTGTGAGCAAAATAGGTTTAGATTTAGCATGATTATATTCAAAATTTGAAATAACTAGAAATTACTGATTTAAAATCTCAATGTTGATATTTTGGAATGATGCTATTTTCTTTTTAAACAGATTTTCAACGTGGTAAAATAATTGCTTCATTGGTCAGAGTATAGGCAATAGATCAATATTTCATAAAATTAGGCCCTGTCTCATCATTAAATTACTCTGTATTTCAGGTCTTTGTAAAGATTGTAGAAAAATGTTTCTTATCCTGGAAAGGGCTCATCAACTTAAGTAATTTTGGAAACTATACAAAATTCTTTATCCACAGAGTTTTCCTGCTGTTTGCTCTGAAATTGCTTGCTATTTGCAGTGAAATTGGATTCAGAGAGGAGGGTGTTGCATTATCATACCACTTCTGAGATTCATACATGTCACTGAACAGTTTTCAAGAAAAATGACAGAAGGCCATCACCTTAAGCTATTTAATTAAATTGAGAAAATTACAGGAAAAAAAATGTGTGGATTTATGCTTGAAGTATATTATATGAGTATCGTATTTTTAACAGTTTTTTTTCCTGCACAAAGCTCCTATAATGCATTTCTTGCTCTTGAGAACATTTGAAAACCTGAATATTTTGTCAACAAATGACTTCTTCACATTCTGCTGGAGAAGAGGTTTCTCGTATGAAGTTTGGTAAGTATTAATTTCGATATTTATAAAATAAAATGTTTCAATAAAAGAACAAAGCATCATAAAGTCATGGCATATGCAATATCTGTGGCACAAAAATGGGAGCAAGCCTAATTCCACCCAGACAAGTCACTGGCTTTGCCAGACTGAGTGGTCTTAGCAATATGTTCACAGTATCTGGCTGTATAAAATCACTGGAAGTAAACGCCAGAAAAATGGAATTTACTTGTATCTAATGGTACCACTATACAGGTTAACTTACTGTGATATACATAAAACAGGTCAGTTTATTTAATGTTTTTTAAAATTTACTGCTACCCAATTGGCTCTAACCTAGTATGATTTATACCAGCTGCTTAATCATGTGGGAGTATAAGCTGCCATTAAAATCATAGCATTACCAAGTGCTGGTTGTTGCCTTTTCTATGAAATGCATTACATTCTGTATTTTGCCTTCTGGTCTTATGCCACAGTCCTGCAGAATTTCTAGTGGGTTTGCTGCAAGTCCTCTCCGTTTCCTTGAAGCAAAGTATCACTTTTGACTCTGGAATTTATCCTTAATTTCTAAAATAAAGACACTTAATTTGAGGAGTTTGGGATTTTTTTTGTTATTCATATTTTTTGTCATTCATATTTCCTAAAATGATAGTACCTTGAAATCCTATGGATGACACCCAGACAGCTGAAATAGACCAATGCATTTCTTGGTTTATTTTGTAATTCATCCACTGCATTGAATGGTAGACTTACACTGTAACTCTCTGCTCAAGCAGTGATAACAATCCTGGAGTGCTACCAGTGCATTAATGACTGAACTTGCCTGAAGCACTAACAGCAGTTATTTATTCTTATAATTTAGCTATGGGAAACTTACCTGTAAAAAATAAATCAATTAATTTTTTAAATGACACATCTGCTACAACAAAACATTTGATCCTAAAACTTTCGACCTGATGCAGTCCATTTTGGAAGACCCACACCTTATTAGCAACCAAAATGAAAATTTCTTTTTCAGAAGGACCATTCATGCTGTACGTAACAGGTTTTAGTGTTTACCAGTGGGAATGAGCATCTTCTTGAGAGGCAATGAAGGCAGAAGCTGAGAAAATAGGAGTTGAGAAGACAGAAAATAATTTTATTTCCTGTGACTGATAATACTGTACTTATTTTCTAGATGAATGAGCTATGCTCATAACACAGCCCAACAAGTAACATCCATGCCAGTCCAGAAAGCAGGAGATGTTAGTAACAGAGAATAAAAAGAATTTGATAAAAGGATAGGGTTCATAGTGCTGCATGCCTGGGATGCTGTCAGGTACCTTCTCCAGACACCAGCTCTCGTTGTGGCAATATCAACTGGAATAGACTGACTACTTGGCTCATGGAGGAAAGAAGCTGTTCCTCTTCTTTAAAGGTAAAATTAAGTCAGATGAATTACCGTAAATAAGGCAGCTTATGTTCAAAAAGTTCTTTGAAGATGTGGCCCAGATTTAGTGCAGATGCTCTAATCCAAAAAATAATTTTTCAACTTCTTTTCTAGAAATAAGGAATATTGGATCAAGATTGCAGAAATGCATTTAAGTGCTTTTGGCAACATCCTTACCTGACTGCATGGTAGAGGGAACGAGGTAAATGTATGATCTGTTTCTTCAGAAGTGATAGCTGAAGCCACTGAATAGGAAACTATTACTACTGGGCAGCTGATATCCATCTATCATGGGGCGTAGTACTATGAGTTGTTTCATCATGTTAACTGCTATACTACCAGCAGAGTTGTTCCTCAATCTGGCCAACAATGGGGAATTCAATGGGTGAATGCAGTAATAAATACAGTGATGTTAATTTGACATCTCTAGTAAGAAGTGAATATGACTATGCTAAATTAAAAAAGGGATAACCCCACTTGCCTACACAATACCACTAAAGGAGGGATATATCTCTCTTCAACATCCAAATTTGAGTGCAAATCATTGCACTTAGGTCATCCTGGTTTAGGACTGTTGACATAATCGTTCAGAAGTAGATGAAGCTTTGCAGGAAATCTAATATGAATAAGAGGAAATCAATAAAATTCTCTCAAAAAAAACAAAGACTTTTGAGGAACTAAGCACTTTGAATGAGGATTGATGATCATAGTATTTACAACAATTGCACCCTCTAAATCCAGTTGCTGATTTTAAGCAGTAGTATCAAATATTCCAAAGGCTCTTTCAGTTTCTTGTGCAAAGGTATGTAAAAGATGTTAAAAGTATAACCCAAAAAAACATCAGAGGATGGTATTCAAAATACTCAGTTGCACCTGCCACAACAGAAGGAAAGGAATCCATCTGGATGGGCCTGGACAAGCTTGAGAAGTGGACCCATGGGAGCCTCATGAAATTCAACAAGTCCAAGTACAAGGTGCTGCACCCGAGTCAGTACAATCCCAGACATAAGTATAGACTGGTAGAAGTCACTGAGAACAGCCCTGTGGAGAAAATTCTAGTGGTTCTGGTGGATGACAAGTAGTTATGAGCCAACAGTGTGCATTGACAGCCCAGAATGCCAACCACATCCTGGGCTGCATCAAAAGCAGTCTGTCCAGGAGGTCGAGAAAGGTGATTCTGCCCCTATACTCTGCTCTGCAGAGACCCCACCCGGAGTACTGCATTCAGTTCTGGGGTCCCCAACACAAGAAGAATGTGAACCTGTTAGAAGGGTCTAGAGGAGGCCACAAAGACGATCAGAGGGCTGGAAAACCACTCCTATGACAGACTGAAAGAGATGAGGTTGTTTAGCCTGGAGAAGAAAAGGCTCCAGGGAGATGGTAAAGCAGCCTTCCAGTACATAAAGGAAGGAGATATAAAAGATAGGGAGCTTTTTCCACAGGTATATAATGATAGGAAAAGTTAGAAACTAAAAGAGGAGTGATTTAGATTAGATGTCGGGAAGAGATTCTTTACACAAGGGTAGTAAGACACTGGAACAGGTTGCCAGAGAAGTTGTGGATGCCTCATGCCTGGAAGTATTCCAGGCCAGGTTGGATGGGAGGGACCCTGAGCAACCTGATCTAGTGGGTGGCATCCATGCCTATCATGGGAATATTGGAACTAGACGATCTTGAAGGTCCCTTCCAACTCAAACCATCATTCTATGATTCCATGTTCAGATGATGCTCCTTGTTTACAAAAAAGATGCACAAAACCAGCTTGAATGTGTTCTTTTGGAAGGTTTTTTACATGACTGGTTGATTTAGTTATCCGATGAACCTTAGTCAAGTGCAAAATGTCTTCTGAATCTGAACTGTGCTGTTGACAGTAACTGTCAGAATTCATAAAGTTTTATTTAAACTTTTCTGAACTATAACAAATTCATCACTGTGATCAATGAGACTGTATAGAAAGTAATAAGACAATAATCACTTTTAGACAGTTTCTTTCTTTACAAAACATATCTGCTTATAAGTTACATAAGTGCCAATGCAGTTATGTAAGTAAGTAAATGCTTAAGAAAACATCTATGCCTCATTAACATCTACTCCCAAAATAAGCATGGTCTCAGAGCACTAAAGGAGTCTGTACCATTATTTGGTCTGTTTTTAAAAGAGGTTGAACAAGAAAGTGAGTGTGATATGTTAGAATTACATCTCTCATACTCTGGGGAATAAAATGCATCTGGGAGTGGTTTCTTCCATGTGATGGAAAGAAAATATTAATGAGTAGGACAAAGTCTCTGACAAATTGATTCCATTTAGCTGGCCTAACAGAGATAGCAGTTTAGCAGATTGTTACATTAATAATCTATCCTTTTAGCCTTCCTGTTTTCTTATGGAGGCAGGTGCCACTGTTTTCCTATTACTTTAAACAAATGTAATTAAGCAATGGTTCAGTGTTTTGACTTCATGAGCTAGATTCTGATTTTTTTTTTTTCCAGGCTGAATCTGCCAATTTATTAGTCTTATCTTGCCTCTTTAAACAAGATCAGGATCTTGCTTCATGTGTCTCAACCTTGATAAAACTGCTCAGCAATGAAAGCACAGAATTCTTATTTGTTTCTAGACCACTCTTCACTAAAGAGCTGCCTAGTAATTTGATGCTTCTGGCTATGTAGGCATCTATATGAATAAATGAACATCACTTGCAAATCACAGGTTTGACTTGACAGGAAATATATGAAGATTTGTGACTGGACTGTAATAGAGAAAGCTATTTGTGGATCCACAGTATTATTACAAATCACTCTACTGCCTCATTTATATTTTACTGCCTTTGTCTGGCCCACATATTTAAATAAGTACCAAGAAAAGCACAGCTATCGTGGCAGAAGAGAGTTCATTGAATCAGTCTTCACTGTGACCATTTCAGCTGCAGCAAGAGCAGTGTTAAACAGTACACCTGAACTGCATGGTAATCCCAGCAGTCATTCCTGTGTAGGCACATTGACTCTGCCTGTCTCCTGAGAGCAAATATTTTGTCATGTTTCACCAGCCTCAGGGAGATGTTTTGTTCTGTATCCAGTTTACAGTACAAGCAAAACCCCAAAGATTCAGAATTGGATTGGGAACTTTCTTGGAAATTTCTTCTTAACCAAAAAGCAACATTTTTATTGGCCTTTGGGGAACACTAGAGTTGTTGTAAGGGGCAGGGTGTCAGAAGGAAGTATCAGGAAGTAATACAAAATTTCATAGCATTCAGGACAAGCATAAGAAAAGGCTTGAGCTATGAAGAGAAACAGAATAGGGGGGCTGGCCAATGCTTGGTACAGAGCTTCAATACAGGGAAAAGTGTTACTGGAGCTTACAGGGGTGGCCAGTTGCTGTTATGCACTTGACTCTAGATCTAGAGGTTTTAACTAGTCCGGTGTTAGAAACAATTTCAAAACTCAGTGACAGTCCCTTCTGTCCCTCCTGTGCTGGTTGATTTAGCAGTGGAAAAAATCTCTCACTGCAGCCAGTTATGTCATTAGTTCAGGTACTGTCTGCTCATCTCGTGGAATTAAGTTTGAACATCCTGAAGCTCAGTGTGGATTTACGTATTGAAAATTTATTTTCAAATTTAGAAGAAAGGAAAGAAATTAGAAATGTTATTAGGGATGAAAAGGCAAACACTTCAAAGCTAGGAATTACCAGTATTTGAGGCAATAGCAAGTAATCATGTAGGTGGGTAATCATAAAGATTTTATCATAATGCCTGTGCACAAGGGAGTCAATTAAGGTTGCTTAAGCAACTTTGCACACTAGCTTTTTCCCCCTAAGAGCAGAGCACTGGGTTATGAAACCTTAAGGATCTTTAAATGTAGGTAATCATAACTAATATTACAGTAATACCTAATCTTGGCAACCTGCTAAGATACGAATTCCTAGCGATATGTTATACCAGTGATTTCTATAGGTGGAGTTTTGTAAAAGGAGTGTTTCCTTTTATTAGTTTAAAGTTTGCTGCCTTTCACCGTCTTCTCATACCTCTTTAGTCTTATGAAGACTGCCATGCAGGAGCTGCTTGATGTATGTTTTTCTGTTTCAAATACGCTTTTACATGCATCTATCTCATTTTGAATCTAAACAACTACACCTTTCTCAGTTTCTCATGTGGTTTTATGAGCTGACATCCCTGGCAGACAAGTAGTGTTTTCTTACAGTCTCTGCTCCTTTCCAGAAAACTTAAAATTATGTCCAGTACTGGAAATTGATGAACTGATCAGGATGTCACTGAAAAAAACAAAATCATGATAGATCTAAGAAAGGGAAAAAGACAGATGGAAGAATAAACAAGATAATTTTTTCTGTTGCTGCAAAAGGGTAAAAGAGGTGTGGTTTACAATGGAAAAATATAACAGAACAGTAATAGGAAGTATTAAATATTTAGTTACATAAGTGTATCAGAGTTCTCGCTGCATGTTCACACGCTTCTGTTCTTCCATTTACCTTTCTCAGTAGATCCTACAGAGAATTTATAACTCGATGACAGTCACCATTATTTTAGAAGTCCATACTGCCGCAATATTGAACAACTTCCAAACTCATAAGTCCTGGATGACTTCAGCAATTGTGGGTTTTAGCGTGTAGAAGAAGTATTAACAAAAATTCACCCAGTACGTTGAGATGATTATCCCCCTAGGTTCAGTTCTTGTGAAACTATATTTGGAGCGCTGTGTCCTTTTCGGCTCCTTACTACAAGAAAGATATTGACATGGTGGAAGGAGTCTAGTGGAGGTCCTCCAGAATGGTCAAGGACTGGAGCATGTGGTGTGTAGGGAAAGGCTGACGGAACTAGGGTTTGTTCAGGCTCAGGGGAGGAGATTGAGGTAAGACCTTGTTGCAGCTTACACTTATCAAACAGGATGAAACAGGGAAGATGTAATAAGACTTATTAGACTAGATAGGGTTAGACTTGAATGTGCAGAGTGGTAGGAGAAAGAGTCAAAAGCTGGAAACCAGGAAATTCTGACTATGTCAGAGGAAAATATTCACCATGGGAATAATGAAATACTGGAATAGATTGGAATGGAATATCCCTTTGGTTAGTTTGGGTCAGCTGGCCTGATTGTGTCACTTCCCAGGATCTTGCCCTCAGTGGGGGGAGGAAGAAATATTGAGAGACTGTGCTGATGCTGTGCCAGCACTGCTCAGCAATAGCCAAAACACCGGTGTGTCATCAACACCTTTCTAGATAGCAATGCAAAGCACAGCACTCTGAGGGCTGCTAAAGGGAAATGAACTCGTCTCAGCCTGATCCATTACAATCTTAATGTATTAGGTTTCTGTGGCCAGGTCTTTGTAGTGTGGAGGCTACAGGGGTAGCTCCTGTGAGAAGCTGCCAGAAGCTTTCCTCATGTCCAGTAGAGCCAATGCCTGTCAGTTCCAGGACGAACATGCCGCTGGTCAAGGCCAAGCCAATCAGGAATGATAGTAGCTCCTCCAGGATAACATATTTAAGAAGGAAAAAAGTCATTAGGCAGATGAAAATTGCAGCCAGATAAGAGCAAAATGAGAACATGTATACAACTCTGCAGATACCAAGGTCAGTGCAGGAGGGGCAGGAGGTGCTCCAGGTGCTGGAGCTGAGGCCCTGCAGCCCGTGGTGCAGACCATGGTGGAGCAGCTGTGCCCCTGCAGCCCATGGAGGACTCTCGGGGAACAGAGACCCCCCTGCAGCCCATGGAGGAGCCCATGCTGGAGCAGGTGGATGCCTGAAGGAGGCTGGGACTCTGTGAGAGGCCCACACCGGAGCAGGGTCCTGACAGGGACTTGGTGACCCGTGGGGAGAGGAGTCCACACTGGAGCAGGTTTCCTGGTAGGATTTGTGGCCCTGTGGGGGACCCATGCTGGAACAGCCTGGGTGCTCCTGGGTGCTTCAGGACTGTACCTGGTGGAAAAGTGACTCATACTGCAGCAGTTTCTGCAGAACTGTTACCTGTGGGATGGACTCATGCTGGAGAGCTTCATGAAGGACTGTGTGCCATGGGTGGGATCCCACAGGGAGCAAGGGAAAGACTCCTCTCCCTGACAGTGGCAGAAACAACAATTGACCATAACCTCCTTTTCCCATCTCCCTGCACTGCTGGAGGGGAGGAAATAGAGTTGGGAAGGAGGGAGGGGTGGGGGGAAGGTGTTTTTAAGATTTATTTTACTTCTCATTCTCCTTCTCTGATTCTGTTAGTAATAAATTTAATTAATATCTCCATTTGGAATCTGTTTTGCCTGTGATAGTGTGCTGGTTTAAAGGTAAACCAGCAGGGTAAATGAACTCAACTCAAAGGAGGGATTATAAATCAGAATAACAATTTAATAAAATAATACAATAAATACGATTATACAGACAAACAATTAGTTTTAACCCACAAAACTCAAATATATAACCCAGCACCCTGAGGCATGAACAGAGTCGTGTTCATCGGGCCCCCTGAGTCCAAAGTAAAAGGAGAGGGAAAAAACCTGTTGTTGAGAGTGCTGCTGCAGTCTGGTCAAGAGCGGTGATTGCAGTCTGGTTGAAAAGTGGTGGTTGCAGTCCAGTCAAGAGTGGTGGTTGCAGTCTGGTTGAGAGCGGTGATCTGCAGTCTTCCTCTGGATCCCACGAGTGGTTAAAAAAGTCTCAAGACTCCAAGATTATATATCCTCCAGTTCAGGCAGGAATTTCCACTACCTCCCTCAGGGCAGGGAGTTCCACAATGGGTGTGAGGACAGGAGCATCCTCCTATCTCACAGGCCTCTTAGCACCTAGTTTATAGCCTGAGGAGTCAGGCTGCTCTGGACAGATGGTGTAAATGGTCTATTGATACCAGTTTCTGGGAAATGGCATGGAAGGCTATAGAATACACAGTTTTGGGTTACACCCATCCAGTGATGAACTGGTCCCAGCTGTTCTAACTAGGACAGACAGTGACCAGTAAGTGATCTCTCCTGGTCCTTATCTCAGCTCGTGAATGCTTTCTTGTTTTCTCTCTCCTCTGTTCGGTTGCAGAGGGGAGTGAGAGAGTGGCTTTGGTTGGTACCTGGTGTCCAGCCAGGATCAAACCACTACATTGACTTAATTGACAGTGCTTTAAGTAGGGCTTGAATTTCCCATGTCCTTTTCAGATTCAACTATTCCACAGTTTTGTGTGGAACCAAATAGATAGAATCCAGTACTCAAGAAAAAAAGATTTTGGTTTCATAAAATTTACGCTAAAAAAATCTAAACTCTTCACCCTCTAGGTTATTAATACTCACTTAAAATAGAATTGAATGGAAAATGTACAATCAAGCACAGTATAAAAGAATTTATTTTGTCATATAAAGTATCAAGACCTTTTTCAGGAACAACCAACTTTTGCTGATAGCATATTTTAACATGCTTTTTTCAGCATACATTCCTCATATGAAATCTTTTAGTATTGTCTAAAGACATAATTCTTACTATTTAAGGGTTGTTCCGGTCCATTTTGAGGGCGTATTAATTCCCTACTAATATTAGACATAACAAATAAATAATTTTGATAATATTCTGGCAGAGGGATTTTTTCTGTTAACTACTTTTTGTATGTGCAGTCTTGTATGTCTCTGGTGATTTGTTTCTCTTGAATCACACAGTATGTTCCCTAAGTACACCATAAAAATAACATAATCATGATGTTATCTGTTCTGTTACAAAGTATATGACAATATTGTGTTTATGGTTAAATACAGCCTCAAGGACCTCATACCAATGCCAAACAAGTAAGTTGTTTTCAATTAAGGACGTCGTCTCAGTGCTCAGTAAACACAGAAGATTATTTATGTATGAGTTTGATGTTGCTGGAAAATCCAGTTCAGCTTTTCTTTGGATGTAACTAAAAGAAACAAAGACCAAGCACAATAATAAAAAAATTATGCCTATAGTAAACCTATGTCATAGACGGTTTTGTTAGTTCATTTTGTGTTTTAGATAATGTATGGATACTCCTAATGATTCCATTAGAGTTCAAATAAGAGAATTCAGCACAAATGTATTTCTACTGAGCAGCAGAAACATAATTTCTCTGGAACTGCAGCTGCTGTAGCTGAAGATTACTCTCTTACTATCCCTTAGGGAGATGACTGTCTCTGCCAGCTGACTTAGTTTTTATACAGCCAGCGATTTATTAGATTGCTTTGCTCTTAAGTGTGATAATAGGCCTTATGCTTAGCAAGGGTTAGAGACTTCCAGTGCATTAATATTTTATGGCAATGACAGTCAAGACACATTTTGTTTACCTAACAAGACAAGCCAAGCTACAGCTGATGTGTTGCTGGAGATTAGATTTAACTGGTAGGAACTCTGCCAGTTATGTCTTTAATCCTTTGCAATGAGTACTATAATTGTAATATAATCATTTACATATTTGATGCATCAATGTTTTGTTTCACTACCATTTTTTGTGACTCAAGTGTCTACAAACTCTCTTCTGAGCCATATTACTCAGTTCTTCGGTATTGATATATTTTCTTGGGTAGTTCATTAGATCAGATACAGCAGTATTTGGAGCCCGAAAAACTCCCACCTAGGATCCCATATAAACCTGCTTGGGGGATTGAGTTTACAATGAAATTGATTGAATGTTTCAATCTTATGAACATAAACCTTAGTTCCTGTATTTATCCCATACACTGGCCAAGGTAGTGCCCTGGTTTGCTGTCACTCTGTTTCAGTGGCAGTGATAGCTTTTGCTGCCCAAATAAATATTTCACATGGAGGTTTCCTGTGCTGATTGCTTTTCGCTTCTTCTCAACAAAGCAGATTTATCAGCTATTAGTAGTGGAAGACAGAGAGTGAAGATCACTGGCTCAGGTGTCTGGCACTAATTCACTGTTATCTGCAAAAAGCTCCAGGGATAGGATTGAGCATATTTACCAAGTGATTGCATATTGAAGGGTTTGATGCTTCAATTACTTAGGCTCAAGTATATCAGATGTTAGATGTAGGTTCTGCAAATACTGATATTAGTAGTTGTATGGTTTCAGCTGCGAAGGTGGTGCTTTTGGAAGGGGTAAGAAGTCAGGAAGGCAAAATTCAGCTTTTGTTATGAACTGTGTTGGTCTGCGGTTCTAAACATTTAAATTCACTTTGCATCATGTTTTAAATGGGCTTTGTAAGATTGTGTTCATACAGTTCTCTGAAACCATTTAAAAAAAATTCTCTGTAGAAGTTTAAAGAAACACACAGGTTAATAACTCACATTTACTTGTTTCTAACATTTCCATAAATATTATGAAATAGAATAAGAAGTTGCTCTATCTCATTTCCAGAGTTAATTTTTAATTGACTATTGTTGTTTGTTAGGTTTTTGTTTGTTTTTGTTTTGTTTGTTTGTTTATTTTTTTTTTTATTTTACCTATATTGAATATAATGACTTTTTATTTTAGTGGTTCAGAGACTGAGACCTGATCCTGGAGTATATGTTCATGATAATGTAGAGGACAAATGAGATTTGCAGTCTGCAGCACAGTGATGACTGGTAAGCTGAGCACTACATTTTCTCTACTGTAATGATTTACAGAATGTGCAAGGCACTACTGCCTTTTCCCAGACATCCTTGTAGGTGAAGCTGTAGTAAGTTTTGATCCTGGCCCCAGAGAATCCCAGTGGAGTTGCCTGTGTGCTGGTCAAGAGGGAATTGGTCATGTATGTGATATACATAAAAAGGCACGTCTTAATACAGTAATAAAAGGGGTGGGTGGTTACGCACATATGAACAAGATAAATTTCAGGTAAATTGAATTTTATAGTAATACTAGTTTTCTTTACTAAAATAATTATTTTATCTCAGCGAAATTAGGTTTGAGCATTGTATGCTCTTTCGGCATTCCTCTTGAGATGCACTGACAGAGTAAGAGATATGATCAGTCACAGAAATAATAATGAAGTCTGCCAGTCATGCATCAAGCCCAACAACACAAATAGGAACCATCTAATTTATGACTAGCAGGGAGCTAGGTAGGATTTTCATTTTCAGAGCAGGTTAAAAAAAAAAGACATAAACCCAGGAAGCCTCAGTAGGCTGTCAACATTATGGTTACAGGGTCAAAGTTTTATCAATACTGTGTTTCGACGGTGGTTTGTGGGGTTGATTAAGCTGAAGTGTCACCATTTGGCACCTATCTGTATGTGTGGTTTGCTAAGGATGTTTAGATATCTTGTCTCATGCATTTCTGGTACTGTGGATGTTTGTGGCCTGCAGGATGTTGAAATACTGTCCATGGTGGTGCAGTGTGGCAGTGGGGTGGAGGCAAAGCAGTGATTTTCAGAGAATTCAGTCAGGCACATCTTGTCAGTGGTACTAGCCTAGGCAAACATCTTGGCTGTGTGTGTGCTTTTACTTTCTAGGGATGACAATGTATGTAGATGTGAATGTCAATTAGGCATGGCCCTCAGGCTCTTGGCAAGAGGCCAGTGTGACTACTCATGGTGAAAAATATAAGTGTTTCTCCTGTGGGGGCTGTGAAAATTATTTTGTCTTGAGAGGCTTTGGGGAGCTCACTGGGTGCAGCACTTACCCAGATTCAGTAAAAAAGATGATGAAAAGAGAAGGGATTAAATTATAGGTAAAAGACCTTTTGGGTCAGATGCTCCAGCTTCTGCTTTCTTTCTTTAAGGAGTATCTGTAATCACACGATTTGACCTTCTCTGAACTGATGGTCTCGCAATGTGCTCTTCAGGAATTTCCTAATGAGACTTATTTTACAATAGGTTTATTTTAAAAGGAAAATGTAGATTGTGCATACTTTAGGAAAGTTTATTTGAAATCTGTACAGATTTATTTCAGCTTACATTTATGCACGTACTGTAAACATTAAGATGGGCAAATTTTTGTTTACACAATGTGAGTGGAAAGAATGTGTCGTAAATACTGGTGAGCCAAGCTTGTACAAATTGTTCAAACTGAAGACTCTTTGTAAAAGTGTCCTGAAAAATTTTCTGTGTGGTCTGCAAACTTAGTATAGGGAAGAATACCATATTGTTTAGGTAATCATCTATTTGTTTAGAAGAATATACACATAATCACAGCAAATCGTATGTTAGCAGTAGGATTTGAAAACATTTGAACAACATAATCTACAGGCATAATTCTGAAAAGCAGTTACACTTAAAAAATTAACATCACTTTGTACGCAATCTGAACAGAAATATATTAAATGAAGAATTTTCTTTCAGTAGTTTCTGAAATCTAGTATTGCAAGAATATTGTGAAAACTGGCAATCAAATAAAGTAGATTGAATATCCTTTCAAGCTATTTTCACTTGGACCAATATTTAATTAAAAGCAATAGTTTCCTTCCATTCTAATTAGTTTCTTTTCCTAATTACCTGTAAAAATTAAATGAAAGCATTTGAAGAATTAAATAATTCTTATATTTTATATCATTATTTAGATTTATGTTGCTTGATATTTAATCACTGCTATGCATGTGCTTGTCAAAACGTGAGAGATAATTAGTCCAAACATGTGTGACCTTTACTTGGAAACATTTGCAAACTACATCATGTTAATGCATGTATAATGTGAATTGAAAGAGAGGAAAATAAAATCAATTACTATGTTTTACAGAAAAGAAAATTCCCCTAGAGATCTGAAAAATAATACCATTCATTATAGAAGGGAACTTTTAAAAAACTTATAACTTTGTATGAAATGTACCTTTAAAATCTATTACATGACTAGAAAAACAAAAAGTCATGTCAGAAAAACTCTAAAAAGCTGTAGCACCTATTTATATTTCAGGAAAATTTCCAAAGTATACAGGAAATAGAAATCTTATTCAGAATCTTTTAGTTTATTGAGTTCTCTCTGCCTTGAAAATCATAGTAGAAATCTCTGGGGACTCCTATAAAGATGTATTACATCATAAAGCAAACTAAGGATAGTAACCCATGTTATTAAACTGTCAACATACATTATACTGCAATCTATCCATGATCCAACTCAACTTAAAGCCTCACTGTTGGCAAAAAGTTTAAAACATAAGACTACTCTCTAATCATCTAAAGCCCATGGTACTTCGGAAAAAATGTTGTAATAATCACTCCACTACTCCATTTCAGTATGTGTGAATTTCATTGGTTTAGTACTGCAAATGCTCTACCACTACAAGGAAAGATTCTGAAGGATTACCACTTAAAAGGTTTTATTAGTGATGCTGTAGATTTCTTATTTCACAGGATATTAATAAAGGTTTGTTATAACAGACATAATGAAAAATAAATCTTAAAACCCACTGCTTAAACCTTGCATAATTTCCACATTAATATTTAACAACAAACTTGATAAAATTATGCTGCTTATAAAGTCTGCCTTCTCAACTAAAGAAAATAGGGTTATTGCTTTGAATGCCAAAAAGCTGGAGATTGGTGCTATTTGGCACCAATTGGCAAGAATTACGATAACTAAAAATTTCAAATCTGCTGATAACACATGTTGAGAAAAGAAATTCCAGCTGTATATATTAATCTAAATCATCATTGTTAGTTTCCATTACAGCATTACCAATGAATCTTGAGGTTTATTATAGATATTCTTCATCTCAAAGTTATTGTGGGAGATGTGGCATATAAGGGGTGTAAAGTTTTCTTTTTTTTTTTTCCCAGGTGGTTTAGGAGAGATGACATGAAAAAAGAAAAAAAAAGAAACAGGAAAGCAACAGAGACTAGTTGATGGACTCAGGTAGGTCTTGAATTGATGGTCATAGATATTCCTATAGAAGATCATAGCAGTAAGAATATGTTAATGTATTAATAATGACTACATTTATCTCTGCATAACAAATAAATTGGGAAGCCTCTTGCAGAAAAGATGTCATATAACATGATACTGTGATCAAGAAAAAATGAGAATGTCAACCCTATTGAAATAATTCCTCAGAGGTATTTTATTTAGCTGAAATATGTGTTTCTGAGTTAAAATATGAGAGATGGAAGTAATTAAACCAGTAGGTTGTTAGAGATTAGAAGTGGTCAAAAGCATGATTTAGGACAGGAATGTGGAAAATGGAAGGAACTTTTAAACTTATTGTCTCCCAATCTGCCCATAATCACAAGTGGTTAAATGCTTGTGGTAAAAATTCAAAAATTAAATAAATAAGTAACAGAATTGACATTAACAGTCACCAGCTTTATTTATCAGTATTAGTGGAGTAAAAAATGGAGTATTTGTAAAACCTTTTCAAAAGTCTAAACCGTACTGTCTCACTCACAACAGCAAACTATCATTCAAACTATATGACATAATATTATTTATAAACCATCATTGTTCATTATAGCTACAATTATATATAGTAATTCTTTTTGTATGGAAAATAATTTAAGACCACATTCTATTTTCTTGGACATAGCCTGTCCAACAGTTACCAGAGCAGGAAGCTTTATTAGGAACATGTGAAAATAATTGAGGAACAAAATGCCTAATGTAAAATGTATTTACAGTTTTCCTGAGCTAGACTGTAGTTGTTGCTAATGAGAAATTGTGGTATACAAAACAATGCCGCCAAAGAAAGCATCCCTACAGACCCTGTAGTGTGCATCTGAAGACTAACATTTCCTGAATATATAAATATTTGGACTGAGTTGCAGTTTGGCACATTCTTTTCTGGGATCCTTCAGACTTATGCCCAGGAAGTGACGACTACTTTTTCCTCTACGACCTGTGGGGTAATGAAAGAAACATCTAGTTTCTGGAAGCAGTAAAAATAAGTAACACCTTCCAGCTTTCTTACTTTCCTACATCCAGGGGCCCTTAACACTTTGAGAGTCTGATGAGCATCCTTACAAACACCTCTTTTGTGCTTTAATACCTTATTAGTGTTTTAATGATTGATACTTATAATTTAATCAAAACAGGATAGCAACTGTGCTACTTCTCTGTGCTTATGTATTCTTTAGCTGAGAGAGTACTTCATCTTCTCACGTTGTGCCTGGTGGAAGATCTTACTCTGTTTGGGAACATGGATGTGCAGTTTCTGTTTGGAAATAAGAATGTAAAAGTTAGCTAATGAACAGGAACTCCATAGCCCTTGCACCAGACTCCTGTATTGCTGACTGGCTCATCTATAGGACAGCTGACAACATAGCCTTTAATATCTTGCTGTGTCACCATTTTTTAGGGAAAGTTCCTCAGTTCTGGTATTTAGACCTCCTGGTAGTTATTCCATACAATGATTCTGCAATGAGCAGAGGGATATATGGTGTCCAGGAGTCCTGCATTGAGGGGTTGCACAGAAAGAGATTTTCTTTTTTTCTTCAGGACAAAGTTGAATGTGAAGGAATGAGTCTCCCCAGAAAAGAATGCAACCCTAACAAAATGTAAAGCAAAAAGCAAAGCAAAAAACCATAAAACAAAATACATTACTTTATATTTTGGCAATAATTTATATGTCTCCTCTTGTTACCGAATTATGTCTTCCTGCCCTTGGAGAGGTTAGTGGTTGCCTCTGGCTGAAGTGACAACCCCAACACGTTTATAGGCTTGTCTGCTCTTCTATTTTCTGATTGAAAGGCAGATTTGCAGAGAAACTCATTCACCACAGGGAAGAAGACACTACTGCATGCAGATGCCCTTGTTGCTGTGAGTGTCATCTAGGGTGGAGCTAAGGAAAATTCATCTAGTTTTCTGCAGTTGTGCAGAAGTTCACTAAAGAGTGGTGTTGATTCATGATGACCCTCCTGTTCTACAGGCATCTGGCCAAAAGTGAAAGTTTGCTGATCATCTGAGGAAAAGGTTAATCCTTAGAAAAGCTGAAACTGCTGAATTTGAAAGAATGAAATGGAAGAAGTATTAAATCAAGTATTAAAACAGTCAGGACATTGACTTGTATTTGCTACTGTGGTATTTAGAGCTGTTTTATGACTTCTGGACACAGAAAGACTGTCCATGGTGTTCTTACCCTATCCCTAGGCTGTTGTTGCATCACACACAAGGAAATATTAAATCATGCCTCTCATTCTTTGACCGTGATTGAATAAAAGCTATTACAGGAAACAACCAAGTGGTTTTTAAAAGCTAAGGAAAAGGGGAGTTTCAGATTTCAGGTTAGTTTTCACAGTAGTCAGGCTACTTTCATTTAGATTCCTATATTCCTCTGTTATAGAAAATGAGGTGTATGTAATTTTTATCACAACTTTAATTTTCCTATTCCAATGTCACAGTAAAATTTTACTTTGCAAAAATGTGAAAGACTGTTCCTAATACCTTGATTTCATTTCCTCTGTACTGCAGGAATCATTTATATCACAGATATTTCTGGAGATGTTGCTGTAACTAGCTATACACTAACAATGCTGAAAATAAGAGCATTCATTTGCTGGAATTATTTCCAACCGTTGGGCTACAAATCCACATTTCTGCTGAAATGAACAGTGGTCTAAAGACCCTGAGATGCTCCTTTTTAAAATGTATTCCAAGATGTTTGTTGAGTTACTCCTTGAAAAATTATCAACTGTGATGAATCTAGCAATACAATGGTGATGAGCTACTAAATGTTTTGTGCTTAATTTAGCACACAATTTCGCAAGAGACACTATCTCCCAGCTCCCCCATTCTTATGCTCCATTCACAAAGGCAAGACAGGTCATTCCAATACATTTGTTCAGCACTTAGTAATGGGAATCGAATCCTAGCAGTAGTACTTTAATGTGAGTATTAAATAACTGTGTCAATAACATTAGTGTAAGCATTAATGAATACAGTAGCAGATAGGTAAACAGTGAGCATCTACAGACTCTGTAGAAGCCAGGACTATATAACAGGCACATGGCTACTGATTTAATTTTATTTTTTGAGTAAATGTAATACTTTGCAAAATGAACTTTTCATCTTTCGGCATTAAACCAGTCGTCAGAAATCAATTTGAGCAAAATGTTGTGCCCATCATGAACACATAATCCCACAGAATTTGTACTGTTCTTTGCCAATTAATTAAACCAAAAGCCATCTGTGGTACTTAACGTGGTATTGTTCAGTTCTGTGGGAGACTAGCACTGAGATGTAAAATTAGTGTGGGAGGTATTTCCCACACTTGTCTACTCAGCTCATGAAGGACAAAAAGAGCCTTGCATCTGTGGATGTGCTATTTTATGCTTCTAAGCTAATTTTTTCCAAGACCTGTGTTAACTGTGGTGTGTTTATTTACCCACAGAAATCAGATGGGAATGACTAGTCGTGTGGACATTTCCACTTGGAACTCCTCTGCTCAGCTCTCTTCTGTACAGAATTTCTCAGGTGCTCGAACATATCCATTTGTGGGTATAGCATTATGGCTGTTCACAAGTTGTTCATAGCTTTTAATCAGGGCGTGGATGCCAAATGAGCAAGGATTTAAATGCCCAGCCTCAGGCAAGACAAAAGTGCTGATTTTCTTGCAAGAATGTCTTGCCTCAATCATAATTTTGCCCTGATTTGCCATCTCTGCTCTATCCACTTACTCGTATCTCATGTGTTCCCCTTCCTGTCCTGTTAATTTGAGTGAAGCTATGCAGGCATCCAAGTCTCTTATTAAAATGGCTGTTTGGCAGCTGTGGGAGAACCACTGGGTCTGCTTTTTGTTTTTTAACTCCAGGCATTTTGGAAAAGACAGTGTTCAGTGATGTCTCATTTACTGGAGAATAGTTCCTTGTTCTACACAGCAAAACCTGAGAGAATTTCAGAAGTCTAAGGTGGCTTTCAGAAATGCCAATCAGGGAGGAAGAAGCAATGCTGGCAGCATTCACATCAGATATATCCCTTGATGTCTCCATATGGCATAAGCCTCTCTTTTTTGTCAGGCTCTTTCCTCCCTTCACCACTGCTTCTCGTTTACTGCATGGACTCATGACAATTATAAGCAAGTATGAAGTTCAAAAAAAATGCTTACCTAATACAATAAGCCAAAGGTAGCTTTTGTTATAGAAAGTTTTGAAAATTAACAAAAAAACAATTAACAAAATCAGCAGCTGTTCACATGCAGTTTGTGACTGGAAAAAAGAGCAAGAACGAGCAGTTAATTCACTGAGGCTGGGTACAGATATGCTTAGCTCAGTAGGCTTTGCTTAAGTTGAAAATTTTCAAATATGTTTCCATCATTGTGTAGTATGGGTACCTTGCAGATACCAAACAATTCCCTTTTTGCTCCATCAGCTCAGGTGTAAATTGTTCCTTCCCAGTGGTATGAGTAGGTCACTTTCTGCCAGTGCTTGTTGTAGGCATTGCTACAGAGCTGTGTAACAATCTGGGACACTTCTGCGTTCCTGGCACTGCTTTTAAACCCAGCAAAGTCTATATTCTGAAGTTAAAGTCTTTGAGTCAAAGCTAAGTGAATTGTAGGTTAATAATAAAAATATTATGAGTAAGGGGTAATCTGATCCTTGAGAGAGTTTTCAAGATCTGGCTCAGTGGAGTAGCACTGAGTGTAAAAACTTCTACTACTTAAGGCACACTGTATTTTTTCTCTAGGTTCTAATTCTCTGGGTACTAACACAGTAAAAATTCAGTCAAATGGAGTCTGGTTACTTGATGATGATGCAGCTGACTGTGGGTTCAAGTGAATTTGAAGTCCATCAGTGAAAGGGACTATCTCAGCCTGACAATGGAAAAAATGAAACACAATATGATGTGGCAGCAAACAGGTGAGGAGAGACTGCCTGATGTGCAAGGAAAGCTGTGCTAGTTGAAGAAAATTATCCTGAATATCTTAGAAATCTTTGTTTTAAATCTAGAGGGCACATGAACTTAGAGAGGAAAATGAAGTGGAGAAAGAGAAAGCCTCTTTATTTTGTTTTGTACATGTTTCCTGTGCCATTAGAAGAGTATTTGTTTCTAAAGTATTATATAATCTGTGTTTTGCTTGCTCTTGGTACTACGCATCTTGTACATCAGAATTCCCTGTAATATAGAAATTTGAGAAGCACAGTTTGTTCCATCTTCATCCTGCTTTGTTGCATCTGTGTCCTCTGTTCTGTTTATTTTTCATTCTGTACAATTTAAACTTGACTTCTTCCACTTCAACTTTTTTTCTCTGTGGCATTATATTCAAAATGTATTTCAGACTTTCTATCTAGAAATATACTCAAAAGTGTTAGTGTGTTTCTGCTTCTGTAGGGAGCAATATTAAAGTTCCCATATGTTTCAGTGGTGCTGGATCAAACCTGATGTTACTAACTTCAAAGATAATGAAGATATTATAATAAGCATTTGTATTTGAAGAGCAACACATGTTACATACAGTATGGACATTTCTGTAGCAATCAATTTACACTTAAGAGGCCATATTTAAGTCTGTGGCTAGATGCTAATCACCAAAAATATAATTTTTTAAGTCATTAATTGAGCTGAAAAGCTATAAAGCACCTTACAATAATTAGGTTTTTTGTTCTGGTTCCCCCTCCCCCCCATCTTCAATGCATGTGCCAAATAGTTTATAAGCAGAAAAAACCTCCAAATTTTAGGACCTTAAATCAGCATCCATTGAAATTGATTCCAGCTTCTCAGAGACTATTTTAGGGATTTACTGTATCTCTTCCATTAATGAACTGTCATTTTCCTGTTGGGGATGAAAAAAAAAGGAAAAATAAATCAGGTTTCTTATAATGAAAAATTTGTTCAAGAACAAGTATTCTTTCCAGTTTCCAGATTGTTCATCAGGAACTAACTATCCAATGCTACTCCCCAAACTGTTCATACTGCAGCTGAAATACTCAAAGGTGCTGGCACATGAACAAGAGTGTTAGTTTTTATAACATTTAAACCAAAAGATAAAATCACTGTCAAATGAGCAGGGACAAGAGTGTTAAGGAAAGATATTTTGTATCAAACTGAAACATGATATGACAAGCAATAATGCAGCAACTATACTGAAATGACTAGATGACATCCCCAAAAATTTGAAACAATTAAAAAAATGTAAACATAGAATAAAACATAATAGCAAACAGCTATAAAGGCACTGTGCTGTTATTCAAAGAACACTCCAGTAATCACTGTAGGGAAATGTTAATACATAGAATATTAATATTTCTTCCTTTATTTTGTCCTTTTTTAATCTTTGTTTACTGGGTGATCTGAATGTTAGCTATTAAGTTATTCAAAGGCAACTGAAGTTAAAATTTCATCTCAGAGCTGTATATTTCAAGACTGGCATCTGACAGTACTTTAAACAAAGATTGGTATCTGGTAGCTCACGTTTTTGGGGGGTGGAGATTAGGTCTTAAGCACTAGCACAGTTCAAAAAGAATGTAAAAGTCTCCATGTCTTTATGGCTTGGGTTTGTTTTTTTTAAGGGCATTTCTGACTAGCTAGAGAAAAATGTTTAGATTGAGGATTTTTTGACAGTTCTAAACCTGAAGTTATTTTTGAAATGTTTCTACTAATATATATGCATGTCAAACAGTGCCAAATATAGCACATATGTAAGTTTTGCGTTATGAAACAGCACAGATGTGCCACAGAGAAAATATAAGGTATTAATATCATCCTAGATGATTGTAACTGATGTGCATACAACTCTGGAAAAGCTAGTACTTAACAGCTGTGCCACTGCTGAGAGTAAGGACAACTGTCAGGTCTGAGGCTTCCCTGGTGTGGAAAGGTGGGTGGTACAGCAGAGGGCGAAAGTTTTGTCATGGTAGTCTCTGGCTGCAGCTTTAAGATGTCCTAACTGTTTCCTGAATGTTACACAAAGTTGTTAGCAACATGAATTGTACAATTGTCCAAAATACTGCTTTTAGAAAAAAGAGAAAATGCTCTGTGCTGACGGCAGCCATCAACTAAAAAACAAATGGTGCAGCCTGTGTGTGGGGAAGAAGCAGGAAGGCTTCCAAGGGGGAAGCAGGAATGGTATAGTTCTTTTCCAAAAATCATTGCTTAAAAAATTTCATATAAAACAAAATTAGAAAGTAGTTTACAATTCTATGACACTACAGTAATAATAAAATATATGCTAATGAAAAATCTTTGAGGAAAATACTGTTTTCTGTGGCTGTGGGTAGTGCTATAGTTACTTGTTTGGTATTACTGGTTTTGTTTCCTCCTCTTCCTTTACCATATCCCATGGTAAGATTTGCCAAGAGCTGCAACAATGGTGATCTTATTTGAAGTGGGTTTCATCCAGTCATACTGTGAGACAGTTTTATCACAGACGGAAACTGTGCCTTTTCTTGGCAGCCAGTATTTTCTTGAATTACACTTCTCACATATACTTGGACTTGAATAGCACAGAGTCCTCTCATCAGAAATGGTTTTACACCCAGGTGAGCTGTTGTTTCTGCCAGCAGCCAGAAAGCCAATACAAACAAGTTGGGGGTGGGGAGGGTAGGCGATGTTTGCTTGTTGCAGGGAGGAAGGGCAAGTGAACTGTTGCTAGGCCTGAATGACAGATCCTCTGCTTTGCTAAGTGACCAGAGTAATTATTTTTGGCAAATCTATGCAGAGCTCTGCGGGCTGTCATTGGCCTGCAAAGGAAGAAATGGGTCTATAAATATACAAAATGTATTTGATTTATAAAACTGGAGCTGTTGCAAGAGTGAGTTACCTGACACATGTATGCTTTTCTTTGCTTATCTGTTTGTTTTTGTTTTTTTCTGGCTTTCTGAATTGGTTACTTTGGTGTGAGTGAGGTTCACATCCTCCTCTGAGGTCTTCTCCAGCTGCTGTCTAGGCATCCATGCCACGTTTTTTGGCTCTTCCAGTCAGGATGCTGGAAAACCAATGAGCCAGTGCTGCTCTTGGATAAGCTGCAATGGCAGCAGGTGCTAACAGTGTGAATTGGTAACAGCCACTTAAAAACCCGGTGCCCTTGCCAGCTTTCTCCCAAGCAGAATTGTGCTGTGCTTGCTGTTGGCTGCAAGGAGTTCTTCCAATCAACACTGAAATGAAAGACGGAGATAAATAGTTCCAACATTTACTGATAGTGTCTGAGCTGCATGAGGAAGCACAAAAATACACTCCCGTATTTTTTTGGTAGTGTTTTGTCCAGCCATTAAAATCTGATTTGGATCCTGAAGATGGGGACTTTTCTTGCTTGGTAATCCTGTTGAAGAATCTGCATGGCATGTCCTTTAAACCTATGCCAAAGACATAGGTTTTTGTTCTCAGTCTCCAGAAAGTAGGTGATATTTTTTGGGTTGAGGAGAATTCTGAAAAAAAAAATAAAAATCTATAATCTCGTTCATAATGATGTATTTTTTTTTCATCAGAAGGAATTCAAGGCACAATGTAAATGTAATGTGTGTACTCACTGTCTTAGGGTTGAATCTAAACCTATGACTTCCACTTATTATGAAACCTTAAAAACAACCCTAAATATTGCCTAGTTTTGCATTTTATCACATATTTGAACCTGGGCTGACCCAGGTTCAGGGAAAGGGCGATGTGGTGACTGAATTTTTTTTCCCCCACACCTTTCTTTTCTTCTTAAAGCTTTTAGAGAAACCTGGGGGTGATTTTGAAGTTTAATATTCTAAAATTCAGCCATTCTGCTTTCCTTTGTGGGGATATTTTTTAACGCTTCATTTGAAATTGAAAATCAAACCAAACCTCAGGCAACAAATTCCCAAATATTAAAAGTAGAGAGAGGGTTTGTGTAAACATCTGTCAAGCAAAAGAGATAATTTTGTTCAGCCTGTGCTCTTGCATTGCTTTGTGGGGTACTATTCTCACGCTCCATCCCCATCTTGCCCATTAAAGCAGCACATTGGCACTGCTGATCCCAAGTCCTGAAGAAAAAAGTGCCAATGCAACCTGGGGCATCTTGCAAGTGAATGGGTCAGGGGATGAAATAATGAGGCCAGGAATGGCCAGGTCACCACCAGAGTGACTGGGAGATGTGCTGCTACAGGACATCAGCCTTGTGCCATTTATCACATGGTATGATCCTTGCAGAGAGGATGGCAGAAGGTGGGAGAGAGGCTTCTTTTTCTTGGTTGAAGTAAGTGCTTGGTTGTTTATGTCATGCTGTTTGCAGTTTCCCTTGCTAAGGGAAGGAAATCGATCCCAAGTATCTTAAATAAAGACAGAAAGATGCAACTTGCTGTAATTACCTTTGAAGCATGTATTTTTTTCCTGCTGCATGTTGTTGCTGTTACAGCTCTGGCTAAAATAGTTGCCTGAAGCATTGGCACTTCTTTTTCATCTGCTGCTTTGTTCTCAGGGGGCTTTCTGTAGTTGGCAGCCTTAGTGGAAGAAGATCAAATAGCTCTGGCAGCTTTCGTAGCAAGGTAGGATGTCATTTAAATAAAATGATGCACATGTATGGTGTGCCTCTCAGCCTCCTTGCTGAGAGGGCATAATAAACAATTAAAGAGCAGTTTCCTCTGGGGATGAATGGCTTTTAGGGAACTATTTCAGTTATGTGTGAACTATATATGTATTACTAAGGACAAGTGAACTTGTAAAGTGAAACAGCTGAGAGAAGCCTCTGACAACAATACAGTGTGTAATCACAGGGGAGCTTGTCGGTGTTTGCTGATGAGGGGGAGAAGGTTTAGTGGATTGCAGTCAATAAAATGTGTTAAAACAACTAGAATAGCCATAGTTCCTCGTTAAACAGCAGAACATGAACTGATAAATGAGAATAAAATAATCTGTTTAATTTTAACTTGAAGATGGGAGCTAGATTATATCCAGTTTACTGCTTGACATGCTGCTGTCCTAATGGAATATGTGCATATGGAATATGACGCCTTCAGTGTGTACACAAAGACAAAGTCCGATATTAGATGGAATTATATAGAAATATCCCAGAGTAAAGGAGCGCATCTCTGATTTACTGAGAAAGGTATTAAAATGAGGAATAGAGGAACAAAATGGAACTGGCAAAATAGAGAGCAAACTACTGTAATTGGCACTCATCATCTCATAGAGAAGTAGCAAATTTTCCCTGAGTGACTCCGGGAGCTGCAATGTAGTGTTGGATCATGGGCTTATATGTATTGCAGAGGAAAGGCAATTGAGGTTTTATGCTTACAACAGCTGATGGCTCCTAATGTGGTGACTGCAAGAACTACTCAGTGGTATAGCTACTGAATTAACAAACAGCAGGAGGCCTCTAAAGAAATTTTAACATCTTTTGGTAAAGAGCTCTGGTATGTGTTGGTATCAAAGATGTGCAGAAAAATTGAAGGAGAGGTCCCCAGAAAAAAACTTTTTGAAAAATACAAATCCCGCAAAAGCTTTTCTGTAGTACTCTTTGAAGTTGCATCTGTGGGAACAACAGAAGAAAGGGACATTTAGTCCAGACTCAAACTGTAGATGAAAGGAAAATTAAAACTGCTTTAGCATTTTTAAGAGATGAGTAATATTAAGATGCATGACCCTGTATAATAGGAAAGCTGCTGTTTCAATGATTGTGGAATTGAAGACTGGAATTTGAAACAGATAAATGGAAACACTTTTTAATACAGAGCTTAATGCAATATAGTGCATTAACTTGTGTAATTCTTTAATATAGGAAGGGCTCCATGGGACCCTGCGAGAAACACATTGTGTGAACAAATATATATCCAGCGGCATGAGTATTTTCATAGGAAGTGATATAATTTCCTGTAATTTGGAGCACAAAACTACTATTTTGTGAAAATAGTAGAGGAAGAAACTTCCCTGACAGGCACTTTATTCCACAGTATTATGCATTATACAATTCTCTGGGTCTTTACTGGATGCTTTAGTTCACAGTCAGTTTCAAACCTCTGGGTTAGGTTACACCACCAAGCAACTTCTCTTTGTAGAAGCTAAGAAAGAAATTCGCGGTTGCATTAAATTCACCTAAGTTGCACAGCTTTCTCTGAGAAACATAACTTGTCTGACCAATTAGCTTACCCTTTTCTGCTTTCTCATATTTTGATAACTAAAAAAGATTCTTAAAAAAAATTCACAATTTTCATGTTTGCAGCTCGATATGCAAACATTGTGTGTTAAATCATTGCTTTGCATTTTATAAACATTGAATCACTAAGTATTGCCATAGATACAGAATTTATTGCTGATATATGATAATTAATTATGACACTATTTTGGCATTAGTGTTTAATACCATCTGCCTGTCTGAAATCTGGTTGTTCATGGGACTTATCATCCAGTATTTCATTCTTACAGTTTTAATATAGAAAGGAACACAACTCACAAATTATAAACACAAATATGTGTACTCTCAGATATGACTTTAAAGTCTAATGCTTTCATCTACCAGAGAGCACTGTAGTCTTGCTACTGTTGCCCTTTCACTGAACTCTTAGAGAGGTTTTATTTTATGGAAAGCTACTTGGCATTACTTGCTTCAATGTGCTCTTATTTGCTTTCTTCTGATCAGTGCACTCTATGACTTGCAGCACTTTGAAGTAACAGCATTTCAGCTCTTTCACGATTAATGTTAACTTCTCATTGTTTCCAGTTGTGTTAGCAAGCACAGTCTTCTGTTGACTTCTCTGCTATACGTAATTTTTTAATTTTTCCACTGGCAAAAACCCAATCTGAACTACCTCCTGCAAAATATCTGAAAGACCTTTTTTTTTTGTATGTTATATTTTATATGTTTACATTGTACATATGCAAAGATGCCTGCACAGTGATCTTCCCTTATGCCTAGTCTGAATTCTTATGAAGCTTTTGTTTTGACACTGTTTTCCAGACAGGCTCCTTCTGTTATTGATAGAAGAGACTGAGAAATGCTATCCTAAACAAGTACAAGGTACATTTTTTGACTGAAACACTAGAAGCTTTTAAAATCTCTAATGGGATTACACTTAATCACCTGTATGAACAACCTGGAAATGCACAACTTTATTCCTATGTTATTCTCAAGGTTGATCTGATAAATTTTTATTCATGAAATTAAAGGATGTTTAGTGTTTAACAGAAATTACTGTGTACAAAAGGAAGGCTGATTTTGAACATAATTTCATATTCATAATAGAGGCACATAAAAATATTATTATATAACCTCTATAAGTATTTTTATACAGACATTTTGGTTTGTTTTCATTCTTGGGAAAACGTAAAAAAGCCTTCTCCAAAAAAAGGTAAACTGTTACTGTGTCACTTTAAAATCTTTTTCACAGATTTGGAGTGAAAGAGATTTTTAATTTTAGAAGCAAAGTTAGATTTCTGAACATGCCCATGTATAGCAATTTACAATTATTGAAGTATTTTGATTTAACATGCTATATCTTGAAGCGCTCATATTACAATGTGCAAGCTCACAAGTCGTGATCCGATTACTTCCAAACTGAAAAGCTTATAAAAAATGTGAAGTACTCTAATAATTTTAAATTACTCTATATTGCACATTTTCAGGTCTCTGATCACCTCCAAATTCAAGTGCTTATAAAACTGCTCCAATAATTTTAAATTGCTATGTGCACAGTGATTTAAAATTGTTAAAGTGCTTCAAAGTTTTTTAATAAGCACTTTAATTTAGAAGTGAGTTGAGCAATACTCCAGTATACCTTCAAGAGATTATTAAACTGATGTAAAAATTTACCATCTGGAAAGAAAATTAAACTGTTTCTTTAAAAAAAGTAAAATGAAGTGGGAGGAGGAAGAGAGAGGGCAGAGGAGAAGGTGTAAGAGGTAGCAATGTGTAAGCAGTGAAGAATAAAAGGATGGGAAGCAGAAAAAATATAAACCAAGTAACAGGTTTATTTGTTGTATGAAAGGTAGGCGTTCAAAACTTAGGGCAGCTGCCTAAATGTGGCCAGGAGGCTCCCCTTAAAGTTATGACAGCACCACTTAGAAGGTTAAATCACGACGATAGTGACGGGGAGAAGGATCCTTATAGTTTAGGAGAGCACAGTTGACAGACACAACATCAGCTATTCAATATCTAGATGTCACTAGGCTTCTATATAGATGCACATTTTTTCCTTAATGTTTCTTAAGCTGTAAAGTTGTGTAGCACTCTTAAGTTGTAATTATTTGAGTGAAATAAACAACTGATTTATTAACTGATTTTTGCTCTAGGAAGAGCATTTCTGCCTAATAAAACTCACTTTCCATAATGATGTTTGTTTTGTTCTATCCCAGCCTATCATTTTACCAGATTTTTCTGCTAGAAATTTGGAATAAAGATACAAACTCATTAAACACAGCAAATTAAAAATGTAGTTGCGTAATGAAACTTGTGCTTCAGATATTTCCTCAGTTGATGTAACACCTTTTGGTTTTAATCATTTGATTTAAATATTGACATGTTAATGATATGTATAACAGGCACAGACCTCTCTATAAAAAAGCAAGAAAGGCAAAATATCAGACCATCTACCTGTAAACAACAAAACCAATCATACAGCTATCAGTGTCATATGAAATACTCATTAGGTAGGAGCACTGATACGATAGCCTTAGCCAAATTACCTTTTATGAATATGTACTTTTCCTGGATATATCCTTGTAACCGATCCTCAGAGCCTGGTCCAGGCTTTTGACAAGTACAGCTTCTGTTGAGATTTTTGAAATACAAGGAAAAAATATCCAGTTTTCTTCCTGAGAGATGTCCAAACAGATAGTGGGTTCATTGGCTGCAGTGATCCAGGAGGAGCTGGCACAGAGAAGACAAGGACTGTGTTGGCAGCTGGGGCTTAGAAGGCAGAAAACGATGAGACAAGCTGCTATATCTCACTCTATTCTCATTTTCTTTTTGCTACAGGAAGGACAGTGCTTTGTTTGGTGGGAGTGTACATTGTGTTTTCAGTACTTGCTTTGACCTTTAATCAATATCGATTGATTCTGTGACGACCTGAAATCTCTGACCTCTGGCTGGCGTCACAAAAGTAAAATTAAAAGATGCTAATATTTTTCGGTTACTGAAAACATCAGAAACACATCAGGGACAAAATCAAACAATGTTTTAAAGCCCATGTGATAACTTCAGCATTATTTGAGGTGGATGCTAAATGAAAGCTTTTTATATTTCAAACTCAGGATACAGAAGTGGGACCAGGTATCACTTTGGAAAACTCCAAGCTCTTTCGTAAACAACAAACAACTGCACAGCTCACAAGTGTCAGAGACCATCAAACTGCCTTCATAGGCTGATTTTAAATTGGTCTGGAGAAAAAATTGAAATCAGGCTCCATCTCCTTTATTTTAGAGTGGGCCTGTCTTTAGTTCTTGGAAGCACAGAATCATATTGACTGTCCTTTTTTCTATGGGAAACAATTCTTTGAGAACAAAAAAAAAATCTTTATGGCTGTGAAATAAAGAGCACTGCAAAAACTATCTCACTGATTAGTCATACATTTGGCCTTTAAAGAACTGAACAAAAAGATCAATACCCTGATTTCCTTTTCATCTGCCTGGACCATGAAGCATAGACCTCTGGCTTTGTTTGTTGTGTAATGAAGGAGGTAAGGCAGTGCTAGCAGAAAGAAAAGATTATCTCCCTCTGGTAAATATATTGATGTTACAGACAGAGGGAAAGGACAGCACAGAGAGTAATGAGAAATTTGACTGCTTTTCTTCACTTCCTTCTTTTCCAGCTTAGTGTTGCTACATCCCAGTGAATTAGCTGCTACAAAGAGGAGGAACTGTTTAGAGATTGGCAATGAAGAGCATTTACAATTAGCTGAATTGATTAACCTTTAGAAATGCTGTTACTTTTGGTGTTTTTTCCTCCACACCAGTGGAACAATATACCTTATTGATTAAACATATTCCTTTATAGTAAGCTGACTTTTCTATGGCTTCCTCAGTCATAAAAGGTGCCTCTGTAATAGCTGCTGCATATTCTTGTGAGGACTTGACACTGGAGATTGATTGGCATTGGGCTGGAAACTGGAGACTGATGAAAGCACTAGAACAGACTGCCCAGGGAAGTGGTGGAGTCACCATCCTTGGAGTTATTTAAAATATGGACTGGATGGGGTGCTAAGGGACATTGGTTTGTGGTGGTCTTGGACGTGCACAGTTAACAGTTGAACTCGATCTTAGAGGTCTTTTCCAACTCAAATGATCCTATTATTCTACAATTCTGTGATTATGTAAATAACTCTCCATGTCTTGAGTGTCAGGAGTTACACTGCAAAAGCAGGAGAATTCAATTTGCATTCCAGCTGCTCCCCTAAAGTGATCGCAGTGTGGAAACAAAGGGAGTTATCCTCTTTATTATATGTCACCTACTCTGCATGAGACACGTTTTCTTGTCTAGCTGGGAAGAGCCAACAGCTAAACATAAGTAAATAAGGGACATTATAATTGTTACAATTATTTGTAACAACATTTATGGTTTGGGTTATGGTATTTTATTTTGCATACATCATGTGCAAATTTGGCAATGGCAAGATTCTGCTTTTCAGTGACGTGTTTTTTAATCTCTTTGAAAGCTGATTTTGGTGATGGTGTGATTGGCAGTGAATTGGCCTTGCTAAGACAAAGCGCTCTGAGAGATCAAGAACTCTTGGAAGATGTGTGATGCTAAGTGGGTTCCTTTCTAGCCTAGAAATGTATGAAGTTTCAGGAGGATGTGTGCAAAATATCACTTGATGTTTCATTCTTACTTTTGGAGAAGGCGTATATGTGATTTTTGTGATTATGAAAGCTGATGACAGCAGACTGTTTCAATAAAAATTCATCACATTCTGCCTTGTGTTAATGTCCACTGTACCTGGGAAACTCTCCACTTTAAGAAGGGTTGAGTAGAAATTTAATTTCCCTGCCAGCTCAAGCTGAGACTTCTTCTGTACAGTCTTTGATGTATTATGAATCATGCTGAATTACACATGTTGTTCTACTATTTGCTTTTCAGCTCAGCAGGGACTGAACAGAGAACGCCAAACTCATTTCACTGAGGGGTGTAGGTGAGTTCAATGAAATATCCTTCAATATGTAAAAAAGGCACCAGGCTTCATTCATGTACAAGAATCATTAAGACTTAGAGTTTTAGCAGCACTCTTCCAGATTTTCAACCAAAAAAATGGCTTGCCAGTAAAACTGAGAACACACAGAACATTAAGAGGCTTAAATGAGGCGTTCTTTTAAATGTAGATAAACTGGTTTGAAGAGATCTATTATCTAGCAAATGTTAACAGAGAAGATGTAAATAGTACACATATACATGCTGTTTGTATATTGAGACATATGGTAGCTTGTGCGTGTATTATATTAAACGTATATCATCAAGTATTTAATGGTTAATATAAGGCAACTGATGTCGTTCTATGAATCAGAGGAACAATGGTGGCACTCAGCCATTTCTTTCCTGAATAGCTGCTGTGTTTTCTAAAAATAAAAAATCAGGGAGCTGCTGTAGCAAAGTCTGTAGCATTCACAGCATGACAAAAAAATTAGAAAACAGCAGATGCAGCACAAATTAAGATGTATTTAGCACAGCAGCCCATCAGATGTGTGAAAGTCTTTTGTATATCAGCTTTGCAAGGTTGATGTATTGCACTTTAGACAGCTGATAATGAACCCTTCTAGCAATTAGAGATGGAAATACTGAGGATTTGAAATTGTGCTGTTCCCAGTGGGGGCAGGGAGGAAGCGGGAAAACCCAAAACCCCTAGTGAGAAATTTCCTGCTTTGTGTGTGTGCACTGAGCAAAACAAAGCAAATGTTTCAGTCTATGCACATGTACATTTTTAATTTCTCACATATTTTTTTACATTTAATGCTCGTGTAATTATTATTTCATTTTATGTGTGATTTAAAAAATATATTTCATTGTTGATGTTATGGCAGTTTTGTGGCTGGTACAATGTCTCTTGCTTTATGTGGTGCTTTATTTAGTCATCTGGTGGGAGGACAGTAATTTCAGTAATCTAGTCTTCAAACAGCAATAACCCTTTTAATGGTTTAAGTAGTTTACATCTTTACAGTTTTATTGCATTTCGCTTTTTTCTCTAATGTTTCTTTTACACGTCCCTTTCCTACTTCCCTTTCCATGGCCCAAAGCATAGTTTAAAAATGATGGAAGCTTTGCATAAGGTTGTGGGTTTGAAGCCCAGACTCAATTCTGCACTTGATCCTCCGAGATGCTGAGTGCTCTCAGCTCCAAGGAGCCGCAATGGAAATGGAGAGTACTTAGCAGCTCACATGCCTGAGCCCCCTGAGGAGAACAGCATATTACAGTGGAACTGGGATCTGTCTGCTATATAGATAATAATAGTTTCCACTTATATAGGGTTTTTCATCTGAGAATCTCAAAATGCACTACAGATTATGGATGTGCTACAGCAGTGACTTTGTTATGGCTGCAGAGAGATTTGAAACTGAAGCCGGCGTTAATGCTCTTTGTTACTTGTGAACAAAAGAACGTATCTTAGTGCATCCTCATCAGACTTACTATCATCAGGTTTTATAAAAAATAATTAATTTTTTTTCTGCAAACTAAGGTATCTATTTATGGTGAATTATGGTTGCTCAAAAACAGTCTTGTGTCGGTGTGTGTGCCTATTATTTTATTATTTTTAGACACAGTGTTTGTACTCCCTGCTCTCAGCTGCTGTGCTGCTTGAAGGTGAGTGCCTTTTGAGAAAACACACCACAGGCACTAGACTGGGCAATAGGGAAGCCTAGGCTGAAAGTACAGCCTCCTTACAGCTGTCTGCATAGCAGTGCTGATAGCAATCACCGTTGCCCGCAGAAAGAGCACCAGCTGGTCTCACAATTGATACGAGCAGAACAGTGATATTGTGAAAATACCTTCAGGCTGTCAGTCCCTACATTACTACTATACCATCAGAAATCTGAGCTGTAAGGACAAGAACTATCCAGATCTCTGCAGAGGGAGCATGGGAGGAACTTTGTGAAAAGTGTGTTCTTGCACAATGTGGAGAATAGAGCTGCCAGGATACTGCACTTGGAGGTTGTGGGGAAGACATGGGGGATCTTGGGCATGAATGATTTCCTGTGATTCAGCATTGCACCTACTTTCATAACCAATGATGATGACAAAATGGACAAAAATTGTTTTGGGATTTCTGATTAGTTTTATTGATTGTAGGAAAAACTTTCGCTGTTGCTTTTCACCATGAAAGAAAAAAAGGATGAGAACTGATGGCATATGAGTGGTGTGAAAGCTGCCTGTTTAATACCAGGTTGATCCACTGCCAAAGAAAACTAGGTCTGACTGGTTAAACTAAGTGTGGTGCCTGCACTAACACTGTTCTTTTTGATTCTAGGTGCTAATTCTTTGCATTTTCAGGGCAAATGGACTTTAGTGATACTTTTCCCTTGTCCACAATGGGATTGAAGACAGTCTGATATAGGCACAATTTTGATGTACTCTTTCACAAATTTTGATATGGAATGAATCATTCTACAGTAAGAAATTCTGTTAACTTTCATCAGTTGTATAATCCAAGGTTCTGCAAATGGAAAGGTTGATAAGACACACTACTCCATTGCATTTTTGCTAATGTTACTAGTGTGAGGGGTGAATAAAATATCTACTATGCATATTTGTCATAGCAACCATTTGGATTAGAGCAAAGGGTTTTTTCCAACAGTAGAGCTATTATCCTGTCTTGGCTTTCAAGCCATAGGTTTTGACCTTCATTTCAATGCTGTATTATACTGCTAGTTATTAACAGTGATCACTTGGTGTGATAGTTTTTAAATTAGACTAGATTGCCAGCAAAAGCATTCTGATTGCATTTAATCAGGAAATGAAGATGATTCTCTCTGGGCAAAGGAGTTACCTGTACATTACTCAAAAAAATAAAAAGGAATCAGGCAAGATTCTGTCATTGCCAACCTCTTGTTTACTGAGATCCAGAATAGGAGTAGTGCCCAATACATAAAACATTGCCTAACTCTTTTGATTTTATAAAGCCGCGGTATAGAATTATTCCCTAATGCAGACTAAGTATCACTGTGACAGAGACCAACGAGGTTGTTTTCTGGGTCACAGACAGTTCATTCCTTATACTTACTGGTATTTTTTCTGCTGACTCTGCTCTAAATGATCATCTTAAATTTCATCTTTTATTGTATAGATGTAAATAAGCCATGGCAGTTGACTACATACTAGCAAATTAAAATGTTGGAAGTTTTTACTAATGGTATAATGCATAATGTTGTAATAACTATTATTGAGTTTTAACAAGTATGTACATATGTAAAAATGGGTTATGCTTGTAATGGGCAAGTTTTATATACACCAAATAAAATAAATTTGATTTTTCCCCCCCCATCATTCTGCTTTACTGTATCTTGAGATTACTTGCAAGAATGCAAAGCTTATTGCCGGTAAACAAAACCCCAGAGTTTTCAATAAATAGCTGTAAAATACATGGAGTTAGATGCACGATAGCTGCAGCACTGTGGATCAGGTTATCAGAGTAAGCAATCAGTGTTTTGCTTTTGCTATTTTGTCCTTGGTCTGAGATGAGACTGGAGAATAGCTTAGGGACACATAGAATTACTAAGAGTCTTGAGGGAGTATCAAGCACATGCAGATTTATAAGTCAAGTTTTTTTCAGCAGTTTACCTTCCTCTCTCAACCTCAGAGAGAAGCATAATGAAAACTTTTTGCAACTTTTCCTCTTTCACATCTATTCTGTCAATGTAGGGACATTTTTCTTTTCTTAACCACCAGTCTCATCTGTCAAAACATGGGAATAATTTCAATTAAAATATGGCAAGTTTTAATTTGAGCAGTTTGCATGTTTATATTATGTCTGTAATAGAGGAAGTAAAGCAGGGTGTGGGGTTGTGTGTGTGTGCAGTGTACTCAACAACATACTTTCTAAGTTGTCAAAAGAAGGCCTACCCTGTAACATTTCTTTGAAATGGGCCAGTGCTTCCTGTGAAGAAATCAGTCCATCCTGACGAAAATGCAGACACTTAACACACTTTATCCTCCACAATTGCAAATAGCTAGTCATAATTAGGAACCCTGCTGTTGGGAAAACTGCTCACCTGGCACTAAAAAACACCCACTGAACTTTCCCTTCTCGTGTTCTCCAAATCCTTCTGAAGCTAAGTGTCTACACAGTTTGCCTGCAAGTAACGCTCCTGCAGAAACAACTCTTGCGTTGACCCTTCAGTGCTCCCACCTCAACACTTTCTTCTGCTTTCTTACTGTAAATGAAGTACTAATTGTGTATGATACATCATTCACTCTTTCCTTTTTAGGAAGTGCCTTGGCATGAGAATAGCACATGCATTTACTCGCACTTTTCCAGTTTTCCTATAAAATGCCTTGATTGGTTGCTTTTACCCGAAAATTGCATATCTGCAATCAGAACATTCTAGCTAAAAGTATGTCAGTATTGAAGAAATAATTATTGAGTTGTTTAGGAAGGATTCAAGATCATTGGAAAAATAATAATGATTTGAAGCATAGCCAAGGATAATTCACCCCTGTTGGGCAGTAAGTCTTATGAAATGCCCCATGCCAGTTCCAATATCGTTAAAAATGTACAAATATAAAACATTTCCTTTCAATATTTGTCTCATTTCCCATGTTTTCAGTTATAAGCCATAGAAATCTGTTTTGGTCTCTTATGCTCTATTTCGTATTAGAGACATGTGCCCCACACATTGATCTGTCAAAATTATGCATCTTCAATCAGCCTGCAATTGTGTGATCTCTGAGTCAGACATGCACCTAAGTCTTAAGGATAGTATTTGCTTCTCTTTGAACCAGCGCAGTAAGATTTGTAACAAACTCCTCTTTTGTATTGTGGGGATATAAGCTGGATGCAAGTGCCAGCTTGCCTTGTTTTCATGTTCCTGGTAAAAGATGCTCCTTCTCTAGTGGGGGAGCGAATACAATAAAATGAATGATGTAATTTTTTTTCCTGCCATCTGCATTTTTGTGACATTGTATTGAATTTGATTGGCATGCCATTAACTTTACATTATTTAAAAAATTCCTGCAGTATTTCCTGTGCAACCAAATAATTGAAAGACATGTCATGCAACATCTTGTTTTAATGACATGCATCAACATTCAGTACCATTGTAATGACATCGCTGCCACTTAAGATGTCTAAACCAATATCCAAGGGATTTTAAATTTGCTTTTTTTTTTTTTTTTGGTAAGGAAATTTAATATAATCCTTCAAAAATTATCCAGGTTATAGAAAATGTCAGTGTTCACTGTATTTAAATTACATCACACACATATATATATATATATATATATATATAATGTCATCAACAAAAAGTTAAGATGAAAAAAGGAAATTATTTTAGTTCTGTTAATTTAATACATGAGATCCTAGTATCGAGATTTTGTACGGAGAGAAACACATGGTAGGTGCCTCCTCAGACACTGAACAGTTTGAAAAAGGCCATTTTAAAATGGGGAATAACAAAAAATCCAGCTGTTTGGCAGAGAAAGCTGTATTTCCTTATAAACTTGTCAGGTTGCTAATGAGTATTCGTGATTGCTGCTTTCCAAACTTTTACTATTGAGTTCAAGTGTCTGTTTTTGGCTCCCAATACTTCTCGTGGGAAGAACAACATAGATATATAATGCACTGTATAGTGTGTATATATGCACACAATCTCACATATATGAAAGAGAGAGAGAGATAGATAGACAGACACAGAGAGATACCCACTGCACTTTTCACAAAAAAATAAACTAAAAGAGAGACTGGATGCAAATTCCCAGGAGAGGTCTTCATTTACAAACAATCCTGATACTTTAGTGAATAAAGTTAAGATAGCGGATGCTTATCTTAAAACCTGTAAAGTAAGACAAAGTCTTGCTTCAAGAACAGAATTTTAGGTAGTGACATTTGTCTCAGAGATTTATTAGTGTTCTAGGTTAGAATTTCTACTTTTGCGCTGTAAACTTAACTTTAAACTTAAGTTCAAACCTAAAAGGGGCAGTATCTCAAGGAGTAGATTCCAAGTTAACAATCCCCAATCAACCACAGTGAGAGACAGATTCCAGGCAAATCTTCAAACTAGGCTCGAAAATCATTCCATAGATTCTATAGATCCCTCTCCTGAAACACTTTGGCATCATATTAAAAACAGAATCTTGCAGTCCTCTGAAGAATCCTTAGGGTTCTCCTTCAAGAAGAACAAAGACTGCTTTGATGAAAATAACAAAGAGATCCAGGAATTGTTGAGGAAGAAGAGAACCACCCACCAAGCACACCTTGCACTGCCATCCTGTCACGTAAGAAAAACAGCCTTTTGTCTTGCATGCAGCAGGCTCCAACAGAAACTCTGTGACATTCAGAACAAATGGTGGATCAATCTAGCTGAAAAAACTCAATTATGCGCAGATACAGGTGATCACAGAGGATTCTATGAAGGCCTGGAAACAGCATATGGGCCTACATACCAGGTCCAAAGCCCTCTACTCAGCGCTGATGGTCAAACGCTTCTGACAGATAAAACCTCCATTCTAAATCGATGGTCTGAACACTTTCAGATTCTTTTCAGTAGTAGCTGTGTAGTCCAAGACACAGCTATTCAGTCCATCACAAACAACCGGTGAAGTACGAATTGGATACTGTCTCTACTTTAGGAGAAACCCTCAAGGCCATAGAGCAGGTGAAAATTGGCAAGGCAGCTGGGATTGATGGAATTCCACCTGAAGTCTGGAAACATGGGGGCCTTGCACTCCATGCTAAATTTCACGAGTTTGTGGTGCGCTGTTGGGAACTCGGCGAACTACCATCAGACCTTCGTGATGCCGTCATCATCACTTTGTATAAGAAGAAAGGAGTTAAATCAGACTGTTCAAATTACCATGGTATTACTCTGCTCTCCATTGCTGGCAAAATCCTGGCAAGAATACTTTTGAACAGACTAATACCCGCTGTAGCAGAAGGAATTCTACCTGAAAGCCAATGTGGTTTCAGAGCCAACAGGAGCACCACAGACGTGGTATTTGTTCTCAGACAACTGCAAGAGAAGTGTAGGGAACAGAACAAAGATCTCTATGTAACCTTTGTTTATCTCACCAAGGCTTTTGATACTGTGAGCAGAAAAGGTCTATGGCAGATTTTGGAATGTTTAGGTTGTCCCCCCAAGTTCCTTAAAATGATCATCTCACTCCATGAGGATCAGCATGGCCAAGTCAGATATGGCAATGCACTTTCTGAGCCCTTTCTAATAACCAATGGTGTGAAACAAGGCTGCGTTCTCGCACCAATTCTATTAACAATCTTTTTCATCGTGATGCTCCAAAGGGCCATGGCAGACCTCGAGGATTAGGATGGTATCTACATTCGATACCGTACTGATGGAAGCCTTTTCAACCTAAGGCGACTGAAGACCCACACTAAGACCTTAAACCATCTTGTCCGGGAGCTGCTCTATGCTGATGACGCCGCCCTTGTTGCCCACACAGAAGGAACTGCAGCGTTTAACATCCTGTTTTGCAGACGCTGCTGAGCTCTTTTGGCTGGAAGTCAGCTTAAAGAAGACAGAAGTTCTCTATCAATCTGCACCTCAGGAAGTCTTCCATCATCCCCATATCACCACTGGCGAATCAGTGCTCAAATCAGTCCAGCAGTTTAATTACCTAGGCAGCCTCATCTCCTCAGACGGTGAGATTGACGGGGAGATAGACAACAGGTTAGCAAAGGCATATAGTGCTTTCGGAAAGCTTCATAAAAGAGTTTGGTGAAATAAACACTTGAAGAAAAGTACAAAGATTAGTGTTTACAGAGCCATAGTGCTGTCTACTCTCTTATATGGTTCCGAATCATGGGTCATCTACCGCCACCACCTACGTCTCCTAGAACGCTTCCATCAACGCTGCCTCCGTACAATCCTAAACATCCACTGGTCAGATTATGTGACCAATACATCTGTTCTAGAACAAGCATCAGTCACAAGTATTGAGGCCATGTTACTGAGAACACAGCTGCGATGGGCAGGGTACGTCTCCAGGATGAAGGACCACCGCCTCCCTAAGATCTTGCTTTATGGTGAACTTGCCACCGGCTGCCGCAAGAGAGGAGCCCCGAAGAGAAAATACAAGGACTCCCTGAAACAACATCTCAGCCTTGGCCATATTGATCTCCATAACTGGTCTACTCTGGCCTCCATTCGGGAGGTCTGGAGACACACCATCTATAACGCTGCTGATGCTTTTGAGAACACACGCAGGATCACCCTTGAGGAGAAAAGACAATGCAGAAAGAATTGTGCCTTGCAGAATATACCATCTAAGGAGTCTTTCTGCTGTGCCTTTTGCAACCAAGTGTGCCTATCTTGTACTGACGTTTTTAACCACCAACGCGCTTGCAACAAAGGTGGGTAGAGCCCTTCCCAAATCTTTGTTCACGAAGCCCAGCCATGATTGTGGTTAGAATTTCTATTGTAAAAATGAAAAAGGGGAGCTTTTAGAAATACATCATCACTTTCATTTATTCTTTGAAGGAAATTTTTGGTTGGCTTTAGATCCTATCATACTTTGATACTTTGTAAAACTAATTTTGCAAAATATGTCAGGTTCTCATGAAAAAAGCGTCATGGAATTTAGGCAGTTGAAGAGTGTGTTCTTCAAAGTGCATACTCAAAAAATTGAAAATATCTAGATTTTGCTTTTTTGGGGTTTTGGCTTATTGTTGTTTTTTTTCGTGTGTGGTTTGGCAAACAAAGCATTCCTTTAGAAATTCTGTTTCTTAAGAGACTTTACCCTGGGAAAAATGTGATCAGAAATAAAGTGAATTGGGAGAACCACTAATAAAATCCTTAACTGTTGATTGTAATGTGTGTCTTGTTCAGTATTGTACCTTTCTGGGCAGAGTAAAAGAACTAGTAAAATACTCTGCTAAAATATTTTGACATGTGACAGGATGCTGCTTGCATCATGTCATGATATTTTCTTACCCCTCCCCCAGTTCATATTGCAATTGACATCAAGTTATCTTTTCTATTAAAGCAGAGGAAACTGAACAAAATGCTATTTCTGATAACCACTCTGCAACATTGTGACACACCATTTTGCCTCATCTCATATGTACAGAGCAGTGCTACTTATTTGTTACGGGACTTCGAGTTCCCCTGTGAATGTCACTTATACACATCCTTTAATATGAACTTTTGCAATAACATCTCAGATTTAGCTAGAACAAGCACAAACATTAAATATATAAACACTAATTCCTGAATGTAGCCATAACTGGAACAAAAGAAATCTATGTTTGAAGTTGTTCAGACCATCTAGCCTTAGGACTCATTCTCTAGCCCCTGTCAAGAAAATGTTTGGAGCAGGGATCAAGGTATCATCATTACACTGTCAAAGAGCTTCATTCCCACCATTGACTTGAACAAACACTGCTGATCTTGTCCTTACTGGACTGAAAGTCTCGTCCACAGAGCTGTGGGATGTGAAAGTCCACTCTGTGCTATTGAGAGTTGATGGGTAAAATAAGGAGAGAGCTTCAAAATAAACCCCAAGATTTTATAATAAAAATCAGCAGTTATAGAGGGAATAAATATTAGAAAGTGTAGTTTGGTTGTGATAACGATTTCTGCAGGATTCAGTGTGGAATGTGGAAAGATTGTAAAAAGTATTATCTTACCACTTTGCATGAGGAAGAAAAAAAGCTCCCAAAGTAATAAAAATTAAGTTCTTCTGGTTTTTGCATTCAAACATTGAGTACAACTTTATCTTTGCCTGAACCTAAAACATCTGATTGAAGTATATTCTAATTCACAGTATACACCTGTGAATGAGAAATGTGCTGAAATCACAATATTGAATTTCCTAGCTAAGAAATTAGCTAGGAAATTAGCTAAAAGGTAAAAGCAAAATTTGACATTTGATTATTTTTGGGTGTTGGTCCTCAGCAGATTTAGTCAGAATTTATTCTCTGAAGTGAGATGGTGAGGGGTTTTTGTTAGTACTAATTCCTGGCCATAGTAACAGGTGCGACTGTCCAGTTTGTTCATGCTCCTGTTCTCCTAGAACAGAGTGGTGATCTTGAACTAAGAGGTCTGAACATTTGTGGCATAGTTGTTAATTGCTTTGTGGTTGTTACTGTGATGTTGTAATATTTTCATCATGCTAACCTGCTAAATAGAACTACAGATGAGGTTTTTTTCTTAAAAAGTTGAATTTTCTGGTTTTATACAGTTAAGGTAGAGCATTCAAGGCAGGCCATTTTATAGGCCAGTATTAATATTTTTCAGTGAATGATAGTTCTTCCTGTAGGTTGTCTATTACTTAGTAAAATATGTACTTGTTTATGAAATCTTTTGTCTTGGGATATTGAACACTGATTTATTGATAAGGGTTTTTTCTGTATTAAAAAACCCTCTTTGGTATAAACTGCTTCAAGTCAGAAAATGTAGAGTTAGCAAGAGGTATCAAAACTATAACCTGAGTTCTTTGTTTGCCACATTTTATTTCATTGTTCACAAACTGGGAATTTAAAATATCCTTATTGAGGGAAACTGAGTAGTAATTAATCTTTTAGCCCTCAGATATTATTCATTTATTTTTTCACAGCATTTTATCAAGGTCATCATAACTCCATATTGTAGGTGTTAATATTTACAATGTGTGGCTTTTGTGAATTTTAAAGGTAAAAAAAATTAGTATTATAATTGCTCACCACTCAGCAAAATTGCAGATGAAATTACAGGCTGGCAGAAGGTGATGGTGGCAATAAGTCCTGAGTGAATAAAAGTTGGTGCAGATGTGAGTCCCATAGCTCTGTTCCTTTGAACTTCAGTGAAAGAGAAAGCATGAAAAAGCAAACCTTCTCCAACTAAATATTTTTCCTTCGCCCATTGCAAAGATACAACAAGCAGTCATTAGTACAGTGATCTATGGCATCAGGAAGAGCCAAATTTTGTATATTATTATAAGTATCATGAATCTCATACTGCTAAAAAAAAGTCTAGTGTGGAGTATGAATTTAAGACCATTTTTATATTTTAAGTTGAATGTAGTCTGTCAACGAAAGGAGACCAGAAAGTTTTGTTTTGGTTTGGTTTGTTTTGTTTTTTTTTAATCTCTGTCTGCCAACACCATCTCCATCTTGCTTGTGTTTGTCTTCATCCAGGTGTTAATTAATAAATTTACCTATTACTACTGCTGATAATAGGCTGACCAATAGACAGTACTGGACTGTGACAAACATGAGCATCTGTATAGGACTCATGCTCAAGTTTGTCTGATTGCTGCTTAAAGGTCTTGACCAGATAAAACTTCACACTATGGACCTGTGCATGGAGAGGTTCTTTTATAGATCTGTCATCAACCTCTAGTCACTGTGCATGAACTATTAAGGCAAAAGATGTCTCAGAAAATAACATCTACATTCTCACATGCCATCACTCTCAAGCATGCTTTCTAACTGAGGTTGTGTGTCCTAAACTACTTTATTCTTGAAAGATTTGGAATCATTGCATATACTACAGACCTCAAGGGTTGTCACTCAGTGACTGAAGATCACTTAATTTGTTATTCTAATATCTGTCATAAACTCTCACTGACTTCTCATTTGTCATGGTTTAACGCCAGCCAGTAACTGAGCCACAGTCAGCTGCTCTCTCACTTCCCCCATGGTGGGATGGAGGACAGAATCAGAACAAAAGTGAGAAAACTCATGGCTTAAGAAAAAGACAATTTAACAGGTAAAGCAAAAGCCATGCACACAAGTGAAGTAAAACAAGAAATTAATTCACCTCTTCCCATGGGCAGGCAGGTGTTCAGCCATTTCCAGGAAAGATGGGCTCTATCACATGTGATACCAACAGGTAGACAAAAGTCATAACACTGAGCATCGCCTGCCTTTCTTTCTTCTCCTCTCAGTTTTATATGCTAAGCATGACCTACCTACATGGTCTGAAATATCGCTGTTGGACAGTTGGAATCAGCTGTACCAGCTGTGTCCCCTCCCAACTTCTAGTGCCCCTCGCTGGAGAGGTGGAGTGAGGAGCAGAAAAGGCCTTGGCTCTGTGTAAGTACTGCTCAGCAGTAATGAAAACATCCCAGTGTTATCAACACCGTTTCCAGCACAAATACGATCCATAACATCATATAAGCTACTATGATAAAAATTAACTATGCCAGCCAAAATCAGCACATCATTTTATGGTACTCTTAACAATATTTATGCTGGTCAACTCCTAAATAAGGGGGATGCTTCCAAGGTCAAAGTTTGCCTGAGTGCAAAGAAAGAACTGTATTGCTGAGAAGTGAGTAGCAAGATCACAGAGCCATCAAATCATACACTGCTTAGGGTTGGAAGGAACCTGAAGAACCATATGGTTCCAACACTCATGCCGTGGGCAAGGAAGCCTCCCACTTGACGAGACTGATCGAAGTACCATTCAACCTGGCCTTGAACAGCTGCAGGAATGGGGCATTCACAACTTCTCTGGGCAACTGGTTCTAGTGCCTCACTATCCTCTGTGTTGGATCACCATACACATTTGTCTTTTTGATGGTGAAATGGGAAATGATCAGCTATTTTTAATGTATTTTATTAACATGTGTTTCTGTATGCATGCAAGTCTTCAGTAAGGGAAACAGAAGTACACCAGCAGATGAACAAACTCTGAGATAATCTTCTTCTATTTTTTGCCCTTAAAAGAGAAGAAAAACTCCTTTGTCTTTTTGGTACTGAAACTGTGTGACAAACAACAGTTTATACTGAGCTAGCTGGAAAAGTCGAACTAATACAATCCAAATTTTAACTACTTTAGCCTTGAAAGGGGAAATGAATCAAACTAGTCCCATCTACAGTAAATCAAAGTACTGTACCTTACAATTCTAAATGACTTACACAGTGCAAGTAATGCAAAACCTAAATATATTCAAGTAAAACTGAAAAAAATTATTATTTCTGCATGAAGAAATACGAAATAATCCTTCACATAGAGGAATGCTTACATTTCATTAACTCTGGGGCAAAACATTGTATCAACTCTGGGAAAAAATGTGTCAGGTTTTTATCTGTTATGTAGTACCTGATACTTATGATGAGATGCACCATTATTCAATATTCTCAGTTCAGATTTTCTAGGATTCCTACCAGTAGAATTGTGAAACATTACTTCAATTATGTTAACTGTGATTTAAAATAAAACCCACCTGGAACATGTAGTTAATATCCTGTGTAAAAGGTGGCTGCACATTGGTAGTTCACATCAGGGAGCCAGAGTTACAAACGCAAATAAATCTGAAGTGGTTCATAGAATCACAGGGTGATTTGGGTTGGAAGGGACCTTTAAAGGTCATGTAGTCCTACCCTACTATTGGCAAGGACATCTTTCACTAGATCAGATTTCTTAAAGTCCCATCCAACCTGGCCTTGAATGTTTCCAACAATGGGACATCCACAGTTTCACTGGGAAATCTGTTCCAGGGCCTCATCACGCTCTTTGTAAAAACTTTCTTCCTTATTTCCAATCTAAACCTATCCTCTTTAAATTTAAAACTTGCTCTTTGTCTTATCACTGTAGGCCTTGGTAAAAAGTCACACTGCATCTTTCTCATAGACCCTGCTGGTATATCGAAAGACTGCGGAAAGGTCTCCCTGGAGCCTTCTCTTTTCCAGTTCTCTTGGACTTTTGTTATAGGAGAGCTATTCTAGCCCTTTCACCATTTTTGTGAGTCTCTTCTGGACTCACTCGAAGAGGTCCATGTCCTTCTTGTTCTGGGGGCCTCAGAGATGGATGCAGCACCCATTTGGGGTCTCACCAGAGCAGAATACAGGGGCAGAACCCCCTCCCTCAACCTCCTGGCTATGCTGCTTTCTATGCAGCCCAGATTTGGGCTGGCTTTCTGAGATACAAGTGTGCATTGATGACACACATTCAACTTTTCATCCACTTTTCATCCATTGCGTCTGGCTGAGATGGAATTAATTTATCAGCAAAAATGCTGTAGGTGAGCGTTATCAAAGGTCATACAGAAGCATAGGTAAGTGACATCTGTAGTTCTTCCCTGGGACACTGATGCAGTGACTACATCATAGAAGGGCACTAGATTAGTCAATTTATATATTTATCTCCAACGTATCTTATGCTGATTACAATAGTAAAGTGGACTACATGGTATTAATAGATTTTACGTAAATCTCCGTGCCAGAGAAACAGAAGTGAGATGTGTTGTATTACTGAGGAATCCACACATAGCAGTATTTTTTGAACACCATTTAAAAATAGCCTTTTTGCTATCTATAGGGCCATATTATACGTGAGCCTGACATATTCATTCCTGATGGAATAGGAAGATTTTTCTGCATATTTTTGTACTCTCATCTATGCCTGGGAATGGTATGGAAACAGTATCACATGTTCAGAAGCAGTTCTGATCCACTGTGGTTCTGAATGTTGTTTGGGATTGACTTAGAATGAAATACAAGCACAAAACCGGTAAATCAAAAGGACAGAAAAATGACAAGTATTTAAAATTAGAAATTGTTGGTGTTTAAACTTTTGAAACTCAGAGAAAAAATACAGGGAACTTCACAATATTTTTAGGTCATACAGAGACATACAAAATAAAATGATTTTTCTGCCTTCATTTTTCAGTTTGTAGACATTTGTGAACCACTTCAAAATTTCTTCTCTAAAGAAAACAGGGTGTGGTAGTGATTTCCAAACTGTGTTCAGAGTGTTGTGTTCCATTTTGCAGAAAAATCTTCTCCCTTTATTCTTGCCTCCACCATAGTCTCTCAGTATCTATATAATTTCAGACTTACTGAATGTACTTCATGCTTCATATTGCTTAATTAGAGGTGAGAAACATTAGCCTAGTTGCAGATATGCATTGATGTCTGAAGGTATTGTCTATTTTCCCCATCTCTTGTCTCCTCATATGTTATATTTCCCTTTGAAGGTGAAATACTGTAAATAACTTTTTAAATATGATTCCTGAATGAAAAAAAAATAATGCATAGACATGTAAATTTTTCTAAAAATACAAACTCTGGCTTGAGATTTGATACTATGGTCATAAATCATATACTATAGCATTGTAAATGGGATAATTGTAACATTATATTCTCTGGGCAAGGTTAATAGATTCACTACAACTCTAGCAAGATATTGTAGCTGACACTTCCCTATTTCTTTCAGAAAAGCCTTTATAAATCCTCAACTTGCAAATTGGACCAGATTAAGTCCCAGTAGAGAAAATCCTAGATTTAGTGTTTTTAATTTCTTAAGTTACTGACTAGGAACCAACTTTATAACTATTGTCAAATATAACCAGGGTGCTCTATCATGTTTCTTTGTTATTCGTAGCCAAAACCTTTCCTAATGAAACAAACTGACTAATATTGCTCACAAACATTAACTCACCATGTACAACAAACCATGTGTAAAGGTGGCTTGATTTTTTTTTTTTGGTGATTCCTGTGAATGCCTTAATATGGAACTGTCTGTCTTTATTTCTCAATGACTTTTAGAGAAGGGAATTATTTATGTAATATAATATACATTTTTGTCAATTTCCCCAGCGTCTTGCTTTTCAGCACAAATGTCTCAAACTGTACTAATGTCCTTGAAAATCTCCTGTTAACTTAGTCTCTCATTAAAGCACAGAGACTGTGCTCTCTGTAGAACTTTGAATGTCTTCTAAAAGAAAGACAATGCCTAGAGACAAAATATGCAGGCAGATTTTAACAGTGGTCTCATAGGATACAGCAAAAATGTCATTACTACCAGAAATCTACCAGCATGATTCAAGAAATCCCTTCTTCCTCCATAGACAATCAAAGTATTTCAATGGTGCAACCTCATATACACAGATTTTTTTCCTCATTAGTGCACAAAAGTGTGATCTATTGGTGTTGCATAGCTGTGTGTTCCTTTTGGGTTCTGCATTCATTGCTTTATACAGGTTTATGTTACTTATGAGAGTGGAACAGAGACACTTCTAGGCAAAAGAAAAACCCACAAAGTCAAACTACTTAAAATATTATATAGAGTTTTATACTTTGCTACTATTAATTTACTTTTTAACTTCAGATTAGCTTTCAATTCTGGGGCACCTACTAGAGAATTCAGGAGACCTAATTTTTCTGGCTACATTTGCTGTTTTATAAGCAGTCTACTTAATCACAGGGAAATATTTAAAACTAACTGCATTTTTAACACAAAGGTAATCTGTCCTTTTGAAATATTTCACATACAAAGATTAAAAAATTCCATGTGTTGCTATAGCAACCATGAATCAAAGTATCATAAGTCTAGACTATGGTATTTATGTCATTTAAAACAAATATCAAATGTACATATCAAGTTTTTGATTCAAGCTGCCTGGAAGAACTTACTAAAAATTAAAACAATAGTGATTTATTTTACCCTGGACTGTCTGCTTGAAGAATTAATTTTAAAGCCTCATGTTTAAATACCCACATTTTTTCCTGTGCATGTTAGCATGTTATGCTCTCAGAATTTTTATCATAGGTGTCCCTTATGGGCCGATTTAAAGTAATTCTGATCCAACTGTGATATGGAAAAATTCATTAGCATACTGATAAACTATTTCTTAACCAATAGTAGGCACAAGTGGTTTTCATTTACCTGTGGGACAGGTGGATGCAAAATGTCCTTAGTAATAAATTGGCTCCCTTTATCACTTTATTAATTTTATAGAAAAAAACCTAGAATGAAGTCTATACCTTCAGTGAGCTCTGTAGCCTCAAGTGATGGTGATGGCTCAGTCTAAGAAAAGGTTTCACCAGGTGACAACCTGATGGACTATGTACCACTTCTATCTTACAGCTAACTAGGTTCTCTAGGTGCATTTACTAAATGAAAGGGTGTTTTAAAATCTGTTTTTAATTAATTCATACTATTTGTGAAGAACATGACAGGTGGTATGGGTTCTAGTGAAATAGGCCAAAATAAGAGGAATGTCTGTCATGGATTTTGAGTGCTACTTGGTAATTATTTGTTGTATGATCAAATGTATGAAATGGTTTCCACATGAGAACCGCGACTACCAAGCTTAGAGAAATCCCTGCCTGGGGAGTGAATGACAGTGAAGGAGATTACAACATAATATCAACTCATGAGTGGCATGGAAAATGTGAATGAGGAATAACTATTTCTTCTCACAGTATGAAAACAAGGGAGCATCAAATGAAATGGCAGACAGCAATTCAAAATAAAGAGGAAATAGCTTTGCAGTAAATGTGTGAAGTTATTTCTGCAGGGCACATGAATACCTGAAGATTACAAAGATTGCCTAAAGATGTTCAAAGCAATTGAACAATGAATTGGGAAAAATCTAGGGTGCTTGGTTAAACACAGAGATGTGACATTTGTTTCAGGAGATCCTGCAGTTAAAATTGTGGAGACTGGGAAGGATTTTGGAGAAGCTGTGTTTTGTAATAACTCTGTTTCTAATATTTCTCCTCAGGTGTTCCCTGTTGACCACTCTCAGAGAAGGCTTTCTGGGCATTATAGAATATAGGTGTGGCCTTCTAAGGCACTTTTTAATCTGTTTATTATGTCAAGCAGTAATAACAAAATTGAGCAAAGAGAATATAACAGAAGAGTTTTAAAGGTATTTTAAAAAGAAGATTTTATGTTCTGGCAGCACCTTATCCTATCAATTTAATAAGATTTTTTTATGTACTTTTCTCCAGGAGCTTATGTCTGGTGTTTTTGATCTCCATAAAGCCCAGAATAGAATAAGTACTACTCTAAAATTAGTGGGAGGCTTATGACTTCTTCCCTCCGAATTTTAGAAATATTGGATGCAATTTTCTATGTCTTGAAAATCTAGTCAGCAGAATGTTTGGGAAAATGAAACTGTTGCAAAATGTATTCAACATATGTTCTTTATCTGTTTCTTCTGGAAAAGGAGAGAAGTTGATGATGTAGCCAACTAGACCCACATATATCTCTTATATGATGAATTTCACAAGCTGGAAAAGGTGAGACCTCTGGGGAGCACAGAACCTTTATGGAGATAAGACGAGAAAACATATATTTTAGTACTTTGCCTAGGCTTCTCCTTATATTAGTCTTTTCTTCTGCCTTGAGAAAAATATTATTGAAATGATGAGGATGAAAAATGAAACTTCAATAAAAAAACCTATGTACTTGCAGGATTTGGATTCTTTAATTCAAAGTTACTTGAATATGGAATGAGCAGTGAATATCTTTTAGAAAGTGTTGCCTCCCTGCCCACACTTTTGAACAATGTGTAAAATGTAAATACAGTAATATCAGTAAATTATTCACAAGGAATTCAGTTTAGCAAGAATTAATTTGTCCTCGTAAATATTTGACTAGTCCCATTGGCAGAAGTGCATTATGGAATAAGAGAATACACATACATATATGTGTGAGTGTGTGTGGGCACGTGTGCGCATGCGTGTGTGTGTTTACATATGAATATACAAATAAAATAGTAGATGGGCTGGAAAAAGTAAGGCAATAAAGGAAAAGTCCTAGGCTGCCCATGCAGCTGAAAACACATCAGTTCTTTCTGTAAGATGACATAACATTTTTTAGGAGTAGCTAAGTAAAAAGTCTTTCCACTGCGTTTTCCAAAGCTTTGTGAGCTGACACTCTGACCTTGAAAAGACAGGTGCAGGAGTTTCCCTCTAAATTTATCTCAAATTACAAGATAAGGTAAGCAATTTTTGGCTAGGCAGAAGGGGTTGAGGGTGGGGATGGTGTTTCTCTATTCAGATGGAGCCTATTGGAGGAGCTAACACAACTGTCAAACTCTGAATGCCCTCAGCTATCAGGCACTGCACGACTTCCAGCTGTTGGTTAAGTGGATGAATTTTAGATATTTTCTGGGAATGTGGGTCTTTCGTGGTTTACTGTTTCTACTGGGAAATTTGGGCTTTTGCTGAAACCTTTTATTTCACTGTAACCTCTATATCGCTATCAGGGTTTGTCACAGCACAGCTGCACTGGAGCTTGTTTCAACAGAACAAAGTGTCCTGGTTTGTAGATGTTTCAGGGTCATATTAAGACTGCTTGCATGTGTTGGACAAAAGCCACACAAGAAAAAATCTTGATGTAGAATTCCTACTTGTGAATCAAAACCTCAAACACTTTGTTCTTCACTGATCAGGAGGCTCAACTATATTTGACTTCTGCAAGAGCTCTGCTGTCAAAAAAGTTGGACTCATATTTACCAGACCCTTGTTGGAGGCTGTTGCTGTTTGAGGCTCAAAATGAAAATTTCTTGAGGTGAGAACTGTAACCTGAGATTGTGGCAATCCTGTTTGGAATCTGGAAATAATTTACCATCTAAACATATTTTTGAGGAGTTAGACAACAGAATTTTGGGGGAGGAGGGGGCAGTATTTTTCATTCACTTTGCTCAAATCGGCATTTTAGATTTAGTAGATATTTTTGCTTTCTGCAGTACTGCATCTTTAGCAGGTCAAGGCACCAATATATTTCATATTACTGCGCCATATTCATTAGTATAGTATACTTGATGGGAAGGTTCCTATGTCCACTAGGAAAGGAATGGACAAGAGACCATGTTATAGTGTACCAATTAAACAGCAAAAGTAGCTCCACAGGATGAGAAGAATCATCTGACATACTTCAGATTTTTTGCCTTGTAATACTTGTTTCTGAACTCAGGTAAGCTAGTGAATCACTTCCCTGTCCATGTGCCTTAGCACAGCTTCTAGGAGGATCTGTTCCATGATCTTCCCAGATACAGAGGTGAGGCTGACAGCTCCATAGTTCCCAGGATCTTCCTTTCTACCCTTTTTTAAAATAGGTACAATGTTTCGCTTTTTCCACTGACCTGGGCCTTCACCTGAGTGACATGACTTTTTGAATACCGTTTTGACTGCCTTGGTAGTCAACCAATTCCCTCAGGACTCTGTGATGCATCTTGTCAGGTCCTCTGACCTATGCATGTAGAATTAGGTGTCTAAAAGTTGCCTGTCTAAGTGAGAAAACAATGAATCCTCTATATGTTTGTGTCAATACAATCACAGCTATGTCAAAAAGGATCCCAAGAAAATAACTTTTAAGCGGGGATCCTTCTAAAAAAAAAACAGCAAAAAGTGGCATGGAACTTTTTTAATGGGAATTTAGGTCAATATACAGTGGTTTGGGTTTTTAATTAGAAAAAAAATAGATTGTGGATTTCGGATTTTTATTCTTTTTAATACAGTTCTGTACATTCCTATGTAGACCTCTGTCTGTAATTGCAGAGGGGTAATCCCAAAGAGAGTTTCTTTCCTCAAAATTCTGATTCTGCATTTCTAGCCAGACAAGACACAGAAAAATTACAGAAAAAGGATATGAATAATATTTCAGGAAAAAAACCCTTTAACAATAAAACCAGTGGATGACTGTAGCTGAAATGGTTGTGTAAATATATGAATGAAGAACAAGATGAATGTGGGGAAGCGTTTCCCTCCCTTAAGCTTTGGACATAGATCTGACAAATGTCTAAATTGAAAAATGGATAACCGGGATATTGAAAAATGGATAATGGGTCCTGGACTGTGGTAAAAAAACACACTAGATGACTTTTGAGGTCTCTTCTAACCTCTGTACTTACATAATGACCACAGAAGATCTACCAGGTTTATTGATATTTGATCTAAAAAAGATATAATTATTAGATTAATTATAGGATAATTGAAGTTAAAAATAATCTCTAGAGGTCTTCTGGTCCAAAATCCTACTTCTGGGTTAGACCAGGTTGCTTAGGGCCATGCCCAGATGAGTTTGAATATCTCTACACCTTCTCCAAGTTTCCTGTTTTGGTGCTTATCCTCTGCCATGGGGAAAAAAAACCCCACTTTTTTTTTGATGGATTGTTACACCTGCTGCTGCAAATTGATTGTTTTTCTGCCTCTGATTGTTTTTCTGTTCATACCTGAGTAGAGTCTGGCTCCATCTTCTGTAGATTCCCCTTTTGGTAGTAGGAGACTGTGATTAGACTTCTCCAAGATAAGCAAACCCAACTTCCTCTGTCTCTCCTTCTATGAAACTTGTTGGAGTGACAAGAAGTGTGTTTGCTACCAAGAGGACTGTGGCTATAAATAAAAATCTCTTCAGCTTTCAGTCTGGGCAAGAGATAACTGGGTGCCTTTGATAGCTGTCCTCTGTGACCTTGTCTTTTAACACCTTTCTTTGAATGCTTAAACAAGGGAAAGGATCAGTGTTTGGTTGTGTGGTATCAAGAATGAAAAGTAATTTTAAAAAGTCCCCCAGGCAGAAGCGTAGAACAATTAAAAGCTCTGTCAAAGCTCATACTCTCTGGAAACACAAAAGACAACTGAAAGAAGACTCCCAAAGGGAATTTCATATAGTGCTTGTCCTATATCTGCTAGCAATGAGTCAGTAACATGAAAGATAATCTGAAGGTTTCCACCTTTAGCATTTGCCTTATTTAGCTCTCTGCGGAATGTGATATATTCAACAGTTTTGAATTAAACAGAGGAGATTGAATGCAGCACAGTAATTCAGAGAACTGGGAGGCTTACTGAGCACTATGTAATGGTAACATACAGTTTTAGAGACTACAAAGCATTGCTAATGAGAGGCATGGGAGCCAAATATTACAGAGGGTGAGGAGCTGAGTTGCTGACTTAAAAAAAAAACCAAACCCAAAAAAAAGAAAATGATTAGTGGCTGCAGTTTGTGACAGGAAAAATAAATACTCAGAGGACTACTATGAACAAAGCAAGCTGGATTTGCTGTGCAAAGAATGTCTTAGTCCCAAGTGTTCAGACTAACCTTTGGAGAATCCAAAAGAGCACAAATACAATGGAAAACAGTTGTAAAAAGCAAAATTTCGCTACTGTGTAAGTGAACTAAAAAGTGGGTTTCTTACTGAGGACTTTAAAATAAGTGTTTTAATCCCTGATTTTATCATAATGCCTCTTCTGTTTCTAAAAAGGAGGGGAATTACAGAAGATGGAATCATCCAGGAAGAAGTTTGAAGATGCTTTCCAGGAGTAAGAAAACTCTCAGAAAAATCCATACTGGACCAGTGAGGGCTCAATTTTCTCGTGATTTGTCGTCTGAAACACTGGACCTGAAGATGACCCAAAACTATCAAGTTAAGAGGTGTTGGCCAGGCATTTTTCATCATAAAACAGAGTGAAGAATCCTGAAACTTAATTATTTTTGTACTGTTGAAAATCACAAAATTTTATTGCAGAGCCATAAAGTCATTAAGTACAAATGTTAGAATTAAAAAAAAAAAATTGTTTCCAGGTCAAAAGATTTTGAGGCCTATGGATGTTTGTTTCTCTTTCCATTGGTAAACTTTCACACATGAGATCAAAATGGAACATAGTCAATGCTAGCCAGATCATGCTGAAGGGTTTATTTTGGTAGCTCAGGTACTGTGGATATATCACCATACTGGTACTCCTTACTTTCTAATCTTAAAGGTGCCATTCTCTCTTAGCCTGGTTACTCTGGACATGGTCAGATTCTGGTAGAATCAGTGGAAGGCTTCTTCCAGTCTCTTCTCACCAGAATACGTCAGCAGTGCTCTAGCACAGTACTAGGATCATCTCTGACTTAACCCTCTACATAGGATAAATAGTTTTTATCTGCAATTTATTACTTCTGTACCCTAAAACTTTTCTTCATTCTCTTAGGTGTTAGCTGTAAAGTCAATGCAGTTTGTTTTTTCATGTCTTCCATGTCTGCCTTTGCATTTTGATGGTTATATAATTGTTTTTGTTTGTTTTTGTTTTTTTGATAAAGCTTGTTTGTGATTGCTGAGGACCTGAACCCTATAAGCAGGCTTTGTAATTTCCTGTTGAAATAAACTCTTTTTCTTTATTTGCTTATGAGCTCAGCAAACATCTTTCCACAAGGTCACACATCCATCTGAGGGTTGTCATTAAAGAAGCCTGATCCCATTTTTGATGCAGTTTTTGAAAAGGCTGCATTATTGTGTCTTTGCACCAAATATTACTTTATTTAATGCTTTAATTTGCTTTGGTGTGTGCTTAGACAGGAATTGTTTAATAGAGATGTATCTCTTACATCTCCTCCTCTTTTTTTCTCCTTTTCACAGTACCCCATACACTGCTCCCTATACTAACTAGTATGTCTTCAGGTTTTGGTTATTGTTGTTTTTTTTTGTTTTTTGTTTGTTTGTGTTTCGGTGGGTTTTTATCTTTCACATTATATGTGCATGCTCTGTAATAGATTCTCCTCTCAATTGCATATTCTGAGGCTTCTCTCACTGGCAGTGATTCATTGTTGCATCCAGGATCATAATTTAGACCACTGTGTACACAGAGACCTAAGAGAGTCTCATCTGTCCTTCAGGAAATATTTCATTGGTGTAAAATGGTAGCCGTGGGGTACATTGTTGTCCCCTCACTGAAGTCTGCTCTGATTAGATTCAGTAGATGAAGACAGCCTTGGAAGCATACATTAGCATTAGAATAGTCCTTTTGTGAGTATGTAGAGAGGTCAATAAGTACATGAATATAAATTAGCTTAGTGGACTAGTGTGGTCATTAGCTGGGTTGAGTATTCCTTTTCCATATAATTGTTTGGTGCACCTGAATAAATTTGAGTGTCTAAATCCTGCATATTAATTCTGTGCTGCAGGATGTAAAGCTTTAGACTAATCCCTTTAATGCTCTTCAGTATAAACACCTTAATCAAGCAACAGCTTTATAATTAGTTCTAGTTTCAGACTGAATATTATTTACTCTTTTTATTGCTCATAACTTATTCCAACTTTTAATTGCAATGAGTGGACAGGCTTTAGAATGTAAGCTTAAATGGTCTTTTACAGAAACCAGAATAGATAAAAGAGACAGGATTTTAAAAATCCAAACTTTACAGAAAAAGAATTCTGCCCCATTTTTATTTTCCAAGATGTCACTAAAAGTATGTCTTAATTTTGCCTTTGAGGCATAAGACCAAAATCATAATATTAAAATTATAAGAATGAGTGCAGGAGAGGAAAGTATCTATCTATCTTTTGATTATTGATTCATGAGCGTGATTCAACTACGGTTGTGTTTATTTGTTCTGTTGTGTCTAGAAAAAGCACTGACATTACTATATCCCCTATATACAGTAAAATTCCTGGTATGTAAACAGTGATTTAGCTTCTCAAGTTCTGATCTATTCTCCTTTTTATCTCTTTTCTCAAAGAACATTTGGAAGAAGAAAGCATCTTCACAATAAGAAGATCTTGACAGTGAGGTTACATTGTTTGGAAGGTAGCATTTTAAAATGAGGCTTAATTTGACATTTAAATTAAATATGTTAAGTCAGTTATTTTGTTAATTACATAGGGACCATTGGATTAGTAAAACCACAGTTGTTCAGATTGGGTAAAGCTGTGACAGAGGAACCTTACAAAGCAATTTTAAATATTAATGAATACACTTTTAACAATCAATTGAACAATATTCTTTCACTCGGCCCCGGCAGATGAACCTCAGGATTAAAGGGTGGGCTCAGTTCAACGCACGCTGGGTCTCACCTAAAAAATCCACTGCGCAGGCTCGAAGGGTCAATGACCTTTCCCAAATCTTCGCTCACGAAGACTGGCCATTATTATTATTATTATTATTATTCTTTATTTATGAAGTATTTAATAAATCTAAGTGTAAGGCATGTTTAAACACTGGATACAGAGGAGGTATTTTGAGTTAGTCCAGTGTAAAAATGGTTAGAAAAATAGTAGTTAGTTGTTTGTTTTCTGGTCTTTTTTTAATTTTTTTTCAAGCTTGTTAGTAAATTATTTTGTTCTCCATATTTGCTTCCTCACGTGTCACAAACTTCTTTTCTATTAGTCACTGTGGGTGAAAGCACACCATATAGTCTATACATATTGTTTCTTCTAACTAATATTTTGATGACTCTGTAGAAAAGTTAAAAAATGAAATACTTTTTTAACACTTTCAAAAAACTCACAAACATGCTTTTGATTACATACATGTATTTCATTTAAGTGATAATAAAGAATTATGGTATTTAAGGAAAAAGTCCCTGAAAAAATAACACTAAAATAAATGTATGTAATGGGACTTGTTTCTAAGGAAAATGTATTTCATTTCAGTTGCTGGTCCAGCAGTTGATTCGGCTTGTCCATATGTCCGTATTCCATATAGTCATGTCCATATGGATGGTGATTCAGTTTGTCCATATAGACTTATTCCTTTGGACACAATGGCAAGGTCTTGTACACTACAAAGGACCCTTTTCATCAATATATCATTTTTTTTTGGTAGAGGTGCAGTGGGAGAGCAGTAACATCTCTGAAGAAATGTTCAAATGCAGATAGACAGGGAGGATGGTGGGACAAATGGTGAATCCCTATTGCCCTGACAGTGGGCTGAGCCCACTGAAGTTCTGCCCAAGGACACGGGTGGCAGACCCATCTGGCATGGTGCTTGCTCTGCCTCATACTGCTGAAAGCACCTATATATAGTGAACTGTACAGATCAAATACTAACTGCAAAACAAAACCTGATTTATCTTGTATGTAACCACCACTATATTCCTACAAATTTCTGTATTGGTTTTGCCATTAATCTAACTGTTGGGTTTAAACTTGCTCTTATGTAAAAGGATGAAGCTATTCCCTACACATAAGGAGTGATTCCTCTTCTCAACAACAGAAGCTTCCAAAGAGAAGGAAGGCTAAAGAGCTCAACCAGTGCCTGAGATGAAGGGTAGAAGGTGCCAGTACTGGTGGGGTAACAAAGTCTGTTCTCTGTCCCGTTCGGAGACAAGGAACATGCTTTGTTTCACATCTTCAGGTGTTTATCTTTAGAGTCCATAAGAGCAACACTTGGAGTGCATGAACATTTTCTCTTACTTCTGATTAGCTGAGGTGTATATCTATGCGTGGTGCATGGTTGTCCTCACTCATTTATATTCTGAACAGGAACATCTCTGCCTACCAGTAATGTCCAGCAGACATAAGAGAAAATAGCGTGCTATGGCATACAGCTGTGTTAGTGCTGAACTGGGTGTTTAAACCAGAGCTTCTTCCCTGCAGTGGAAACCTGAATTTACATCTTGCCTTTGAAACTTTTTCTTCTCTTTATGACCCCTCATCAACTGTAAGGCATTTGAATAAGACTGAATTCACCACTAATCCAGAATAAGAGAATCAAGATTAATTTTTAAATTGCATTATCCATGAAACATATTAGAACTAAAATAACAGAGGCCGAGGTTCAGAATATTTGAATAGGAGACTCAACATGTCTTTCCCATTTACCAACTTAGTCTTTTCACAAAACCCTTCATTTTTCTAAATATTGGCAAAAATACATAGTAATTTCTTTCTTCTACTTTATCTTTTCATACGTGACTGAATACAAAATGAGGTTAAAAGGGGAACATTTCCTCATATTCTGCTTTTACCTTGTTTGATTTTCTCATTGGTGTGGTATTATCTAGTCAAAGAGACTTCCTCCAGCAGCCTTTTGGGAAGTGTTCTTTGTTAAAAGAAGCCTTTTATTTCATTCTGCCAAGGAAACGAACCAATTTGATATGATCCTTTTATCCAGAGAAAGGGCACAACTTCTTTATTTTCAAGGTCATGCATTTTTTGCAACTGTAAAACATACTCCACTATTGAAGCCACAATTATATGCACTTGTCAATCAATCTTAACCTACAGTATGGTTATAACATTTTATATAAAAAGCGGAGGATTAAAGGCTTTGACCAAAATGAAAGATACACATGACAGACAAAGTACAATAGACATTATTAGATTGTAAGACAGGTAGTTGTAAAAGAAAAGGATATACCAATATTTGATTTTTCACAGACACTAGAAAATTATTTAAGGATTTCTGCAAAATATTTCAGTTGTGACATTTTGCTTTCATTTTTGTTCTTGTCACAAATACTTGTAGAAAACCATTTACAAGGTGGTTATGTAGTGTATATACTACATCATGCTAGGAAACTATGTCTAAAATTTTTTTACTAAAAGAAGTAGTGAAAATAATGTCTACACACGACATATATCTTGTTATTATAGGGTAGAAATCTTTCATGATGTAGAAGGATTATGTGCTCATAGTTTTACTGTCAGATTCAATATTTTACACTTGAAATCTCTAAGCAAAACCACATCACTAATTGTCATATCACCAACAAAAAATTACAATATAAGAATTCTCTTCCTTAGCTAGGTGTGTTGTCTCTTTCCAAGGATATCAGAGAGGTGTGCTAGAACAAACATAGTAGTAAGACAAAATCCATTTAAACTAGATAATAGAACCATATTTGTACAATTTCTAAGTTTGGTAGGGGATTTCTGTGCAGCTTTCATGGGACTAGGAAGGACCCCTGCATCATGTCCTGCATTGATAAGAATAGTAGGGGAGAGAAGGGTTCTGACTAATTCATTAGTTTCAGTAACTCATCCAGGGATAACTAAGAATGGACTCAGCTACCACCTATATCCCTTTCTCCTTTTTTCCCACTCCCTTTCTTATATGCATTTATTTTTAAAATCAGTTAAACCCTGAAGTAAAGACAGAGATTTTATTGAATTGTGAAAATCTGTATTGTTTGCATTATCCTTTTGTGGTTGCTGTGGGAATCACAAGACTCAAAAGTCACAGAATGTGTATTTGACCATACTTTACCCTGGTTAGTTAAGGAGAAGATAAGCTTGCTGGAGGTCTGTGCACTGGCTATCCTGTTGGTGCTCTCTGTGTTTTTCATCTGGGATTTTGATGTGTCAGAAAGTGATGAAACTCTTGCTCATCTCTTATTATCAGCACCATGACTTCTGGAACACAGTATCTGAAGTAACTGAGGAGCAGAAGTCCGCAGCCATTGCCACAGGCCTGACAGGGAAGCTGTGAGAAGATCTGTGGATTGGATCAGTAGGATCTGAGGACAGGATGGAGACAGCAGCTTTAGGACTCTGGTCTGAGGTTACTGTGAGTATCCACAAAACTCTAGTATATATGTCCCAATTGGCATTGCATATAAACACATCAAAATTTTTGCTGTCTTCAATGAAGAAAATTTATATTGTTCCTTTTATAGACAGGAAAGAGAAAGAAAGTGTTACTTTCAGATTTTAACTTCCAGTGACAATAAAGCTTGTTTGGAAGCTTGGCTTGCAATCACTTGCAAAACTTGAGAGTATGAGATGTTTGAATGTTTAATCACTAGACCTTCCTTTTTTGTCTATTTCCTCAGGCTTTTTGTGTATTTCAAGAATTATCTCCTGACTTCCTCTTGGTCCACCTTCTTACTGCAAAATACCACAGTTGGCAAAAAAAAGCAAAAAGCTTTTCTGTATTTCTAAATTTCCTAATTCAGAAAATTTCCAGTTTCCCAACAAAACTTGTTTTTAGGGTTCTTCTGCCCATCCTACATGCATTCTGCATCAGTAGAGATGACCTGAGTACAACAGGTGCCTTCAGAGAGAAGAATAAACTTCTTTGTTCACCAAAGTCTGTAATATTTTCCTGAGCAGACCATGTTACTTGACAATTTTCTTCCCTCTGTGGGTCTCACAATTTTTTTTTCTCAGTGAAAAAACCCTGTATACATGTTATATTACAAAAGAGACACAATTTAAGTATTTTTATACTATTTAAGTTAACATCTCAATGCAATCCATAAGGATTAAACCACATTTTTTTTCCCTGTGTACTTGTTTCTACTGTGAGACAAAAAGTTATTTGGATTTGGTTTGCCCACTCTTCTGTCTAAAGCATCAGTGATGGTTCACTGGTATTTCATTTCCCCGTGTTACATCCCTCACTTCAAAATGACATAATGTTATTCTAAGTGAAAATTTAAAGAAAGAGTTAAAATCTTAAAACATAGATTTTCTATACTTTCTGTTTTGAACCTACACACATCAAACATGAATGTGTGAAAATAGAATGATGAAAATCTAACTGTATTCATAGAAAGACCTGAGTGGTGGAAAGTGGAAAATAGTAATAATAGCAGATCTGATTGTAAGCTCAAATTTTGGGTGAGGAATCTCTAGAAATATGTTAAAACGTTAACAAACATGTTGACTGTATCTTTTCTTTTTCTTCTTACATGTATACCTTAATTGTATACCTTAGTCTTTCCGTTAAAAAGCTGTGACAATTTTTATAACACACATATACACTGCTGCCCTTAAAAATCATATTACATTTGAATGTATAGAAATAATAAATTTAAAGTACAAATAGAGTAACTTTCTGTCTAGAAGCAAAGTCGTGGTACTGCTGAAAAGAATGATAAGATACCCATTAACTGCTGGGGGAAAAGTATTCCCTAAATTAAGAAACAAGTCTTAACTAAACTAACAATAAAAAACCCCAAAGCACCCTTTTTTTCCCTCTTTTTCTTTTTTTTTCTTTTCTTCTGAACTGCTAAATTAACTGTGTTTGAAAGTTAAGGTGGCACAGATTTAATTACATGAGACTTTTTGTTGAAAGGTTCTCACATCTCTGGCTGTTGGGGATGTTGAAGTGTAGAGTGAAGGTGAGAAAGAAAGTGAACACTGTTGTCACCCCTTTCTGAAAACTTAGCGTGGAATGGGCCCTTGCTCTGAATGCCTTCTGGTGAGTGCAAGGACATGACTTTTCCTTCCCAATCTTTCTGGTGCAGAACACACAGAAGGAGCTTGAGCTATAGTTTCTTATGTTTCATGCAGACAAACTTCTAGAGGTATTTTCATACTTTCTTGGCTTGAAAGCCTCTAGTCAGTTCAAGCTTTTCAGTGAAAACAACATTGCCTGCAATTATATTTTTGGTACTTTCAGAGATCTCAGTTAAGAAATAAGAAAATTTCAAGTTAGGAAAGTAGTTAAATATGGTGAATTCTGTTACCAAATGTCTCTGTGGCCTAGTTACACTTGACTTTGGCAAGTAGGACATTTCTAAGCTTTATTTTCATCCTAGTTCAACTGCCTAACCTCAGGACTACAATCAGGCAGGTCCAAGTCAATTCAGGACCAAACTTTGCAATTCTCTTAAGCTGTGATGACATCCTGTTACAACAAGAGGGGAAAAATTGACTTGTATTTAAACCTCACCTTATCACAGAAAAACGTCCTAAAAAAATGTGTGTTCAATGAAACAGTATTTCAAGAATATTTACAACACCTTGCTGGTGTTCACTGGGTTCAGCAGAATAGGATTGCTTTTCCATCTCCTTTACTTTACGGAAAGCCTTGGTTGATCCTTTAGTGCAGCATGGTTTGATGCTTTTCATCTCCCAGGCAACAATAACCTCTCATCATGATTAGAGAGCTTCCTGCAGACAGATGGGCCTAATCCCAGTGCTCCAACAATTTAGTAATCTATTCCAATCAGAACTTGATGGATTTGATAGGCCATCTGTAGCCAAGTGAGACAGATTTGAGACAGGTCACAAACTGGAGGCTTTCAGAAAAGCTTTCTGCTGTTTCACGCAGACAGTCATGTTAGGAAGAAAATAAAAATGAGAAAAATGGGGAAAAAACCTCAAGGAAACTCATTCCCTGCCTTTAAGAAAATAATTCTGTTGTAACTGCGTTACTAATGAGTGGGAAGACTGAGTGAAAGCCTTCATATAAGACTTTATAAATCAAAAGGAACAGAGAAAGCTATATGCAAACACTATTAAATTCAGGTGAATACACTTGACTGAAAACATGTGGAGGGCAGGAACAAAACCTGAAATATTTCTGAAGAGATGATTAATTTTAAAGTATCACCGATAAAACTGCTTGCCCTTTAGATCAAACAGGACATTTTTTTAAGGACAGAACATTTCATTTTATTGAGATAGAGATGGAAAAACAGTATTTGGAGTTGCCTGAAAGATGACTCTTGCATTATCCCTATTTTCATTTCAAGCAAAATAATCCATAATAATTTCTTACCCACACATCACCATTAACAACAGCCAATTGTGTGAATGCACATTTCAGTGCAATAGTTTTCTAGAATCTGCCTCAACTCTGACCTTGACTTTGAAGAAGGTTATGTTCTAATGCATTATCCTGCCTATGTAGTTTTGTTGATTTTTTGGGGAGTTTGAAGTCTACACGTGTGTTTGCAAGATCACCCCTAACTGTATTACAATCACCATTAGCCGAAAGTGACTGTAGTAACCTTTATGTGTCATGAATTCTGAATTAAGGAGGTTTTTTCAAAAGCACAGGCCATAATTATATACTTTTATGTTTATCAGAAGCAGCAGAAGCAATAAACTACAGTAAAGGTTTTTGCTTTTTGTTGGTCTGTTTGGTTTTTTTAAATTTAACTGGAATAGATGTCTGGGAAAAAAGACAAGTGCACACTTTTTTGGTTTTTTTTTTTTTTTTTTTTTTTTTTTTTTTTTTTTTTTTTTTTTTTTTTTTTTTTTT